>NC_056731.1:358298571-358516071 GCF_019279795.1 Protopterus annectens | reverse complement strand
CTTCTCTGTATGTTCCTGAGAAGTCACAGGTGATATGTTCATGACATGTACAGCCATGTGTGGCTACAGCTCCTACATATACCTCATGTCAGCAATTGCAAGCCATGCATGCTGTGTGCTGTCTGGACATTAGCCTTAGTACCACAATAGCCAGTACATGCTGGGGTGAGATGTTTACAAGCCACAGGCCTCGCACATGCTTGAATGAGTGTACTGCCTAGCTCTAACAGAGCACATTATTGGCACTCGTCCAGTACACATGAGGTGTGTGTGGCAAATATGATGTGCTCACTGTTGACCAGTACAGTGCCCTGGCTTCACCATGGCACTGTCAAGTAACAGTTTGTAGGAGCATGACATACCAGTACATGAATACACCATCCATTATGGTGTAATGCTTGGCTATGTTTCACACATGGCATGGGGAAGGTGTGGAATGTATCCTCTTGACCTGCTAGTGCACGTACTGATGTAGACCACATATGTGTACATGTATTGCTGTTTGTGTAGATTCCATGTGTGTGCAGTGTCTGATGTCTGAAGGTGACTGTTGTCTTAGTACATCATGTTGTTGCAATACAGCCTCAACATTGCCAACTGTATATGGTGATATGCTGTAAGTACAGTAAGCAATACATGAGGTATGGACAGATGTTTGGACATGACTACTAAGTGGTGGGGCTTCTTTGCAGATGAATGATTACTGAGGACAGCTCACTGGTGTGTTACAGCCAGTCCTACAATAACCTGCTAAGGTCAGGTTTTGTTAATTGGAGTGGAAGACAGACAATGTAGAATACTGTAAGGGTGACACTGAAGGCAAACCTCATGACACCTGTAACAGTAATACCTGCCCTGTGCATATATTGTGCATATATCAGCACAGTTGTCAAAGGGAAAAGTCAGTAAGCATTGTACCAGATGTGATAGTGCTGTACTTCTGTAGTACCTATCATGAAATAGGCAGGTGTTTGATTCACAGTACTGGCATGTGTGGGTGTGTGTCCATATATGTCATGTATGGTTGGGAATACATCCCACATGTTATCACTCTCCTGAACACTGTTGTTGACACCAGTACAGAGTGAAGTGTAGAAAGAAAGGCATAGGCACGTGGTTAAACCTCACACATGTAAAGTGTCTGTATGTGTCTGACATAGGTGTATATCTTTATGAATGCCAGTGTGTGTGTGTGTGTGTGTGTGTGTGTGTGTGTGTGTGTGTGTGTGTGTGTGTGTATGGCTGTCCGGTTCCTGGAGTGAGGCTGTATTTTACCATAGAGAAATGTTAATGCCCCCACCCCCATCCACTCAAAGCAATCTAGCATCCCTGTTGATATCATTAATCGTAGACTGGCATACTAACCACCTGTTAACATGTACACCCTGGAGTATGACCTGTTGTTACATAGCCTACTGATGGACCCCCCCTCCCCACATACACTCACTGCACTGTAGTATCTCTGTTCGATGCCCTCGATCTTAGGCCATTCCAACTACCTGTACATGTGTAATCTCTGTGGAGCATCTTGTAATTGCGTAGTACTATAATGATGATAAGCACATAGGCAGGGATTCTCATTTGAACACTGGCAACTGTGTGTGTGTGTGTCGGAGTGTTTGTTACTGTGTCTGTGAATCCATGAGTGTGTGGGTATGTCTATGTTTGCATGCTGTCATGGCAGTGGGTATTACTGCTTCCCAATGAGAAGCCACTATTTCCACTGGCCTTTACCCTTGTCATCCAGCATACCACTCTTTTACCCACTCAGCACTCCAGGTAACTATACCTGTAATGTCACCCACTATGGATGTGACGGCTCTGAACACAGTAGCTTACTACACAGCTATCATGCTCTTGGATCATTAGAACAGTAAACATAATTGAAACATGAGAGAATATAACTGTGATGTGGAAGCTACAAAGTGCATGCAGGTATTGTCATACTGACCTGTGGGTAGTCAACATGCACATATGGGACTCCCGCAAACACCAACATCTCCCGGCACATGCAACTACACCTGAAAGAGGAAGGCAGAATGTCAAGATCAGCATGCTGTTAGTGTTGTTACACATGATACATACTCTCAAACGTACAAAATGCATTCTAAAACTGCAATACATGGTATGTCTGCTACCTGTCAACACTACTCAACAATATTAATATATATAATTGTCTACCTAGTATGTTCACCCTGTGAATCAGACCATATGAACATGTCCCTGCACTGATGGTGTGGATTACAGGGATGTGGCACAGGCATGTTTGCCAGAGGCCTAGGCTGTGCCATTGGATGACATCATGCGTGTGTGTGTTGGGGCCTGTGATATCACTGAGCATGTGTGGATGTTATGCGTGTGTATGTTGAGGTGCCCTACATTTGTTTCCAGTGTCGTATGCATGCACATAGGTCTGGCATGTGGCTGGACTACAAAGGGGTAATATTAACAGCTGCAGACTGCACAAGGCAGGTTTCACAGTTCATGGTGTCCGGCCACGGCCACGTGACCTGCGCCTGCCAGGGGTTGCACGAGCACTACCAGGCATAAGTCCAGATTGGGTACCATCTGATGACACATGTCCACTGGAATCGTGTCCCTGTTGAGACCATCCAGAACCACGTGCACATGGCCTGCTGTGTCCCGGTGTGGACTGCACAGCACCAGCAGCACTGCTGCTGCTACCACCACTATGGGAGTGGGCATGTGCAGTAACATGTTCACGTAGACCTCCAACAGGTGATGTAGCTGACCTACGTCCACGTGCCCGACACCTCACTCCCACCAGATGTTCCAGTACAGACATTCCACGCTCGAGGATTAACATGCCACAGTCAAGGACTCCCACCATGTCACCCAATCGTCTATCCAAAACATTTGCAAGATGATGGTGAGCATTTGCAAGTGCCTGGATGTTGTCAGTTAATGAATGGACAGCAGCCCTCTGAAGCCTCAGACCTTCTCTGCTGTGCTGTTCAGCACATGCCTGTGCCTCCATTACAGCCCGAATCATGCATCTGGTGACTCCAGCTGGTGTTCTTGGTCTCGCAGGGGCATGTTGGCCAGTGGTCCTCCTACAAGCAGCACTGAGCACATTACCTGTGTGGGACATCACCAGTCTGTTGACTGGGATCATGGTGTGCAGGCACACCTTCCATAGTCACCACACTTCCCTGTTCCATGCTACCACCCACCAACTGTCCTTTCTCTATGGCCGGTCGTGATGGGGTATGTGCAGGCAGGGGAACTGTGTGCGAGGATGAGGGATAGACAGGTGGAATGGCAACCAATGGCACAGATTCAGCCCCTGACAACCCTGCCTGTGCCTCAATCATACTATCGTCATCACTGAGAGTCTCTGGGAACCCTATTATCAGGTGGACCGCAAGAGGGCAATGCACCTACATCAACACCTGTGAAGGGAAGACAAGAACTGTACATTACAAGTTATACCAGAGACGCGCACACACACACACACACACACGCACACACACACACAGACACAGAAACACAGACACAGAAACACACAGACACACACACACACACACACACACACACACACACAGAGACACACACACAGAGACACACACACAGACACACATACAGACACACACACACACACACACACACACACACACACACACACTGACACACACACTGACACACACACTGACACGCACACAGACACACAATGCTGCAAGCAGGTGATATGGCAGATGGCATTCAGCTTAGACAATTATAGTTTCAGCTTAGGCAGTTATAGTGGTAGTTATCATACATCCCTGAGTTGCACACAACAGCATGCATGTGTTATAGCAGACAGCATGCACCTTACATAATTATAGTGGTGGTTAGCATACATAGCTGTATTGCACCATTTGTGTTAGTAGCCTATGCCCCATACATGCAACACAATGCATGCACTTTGCACCGTTGCACTGCACTGCCATGGTGTGTACAACATACACCACATGTTAACAGACCATTGCTGACCTATGTACATCTGCCACTGATGCTTTGTGTTGGCCACCGCCCCTATGTGTGAGGACATGAGCAGTAGGGTATGCCGACTGCATACTATGTTTGCCTGAGCCCTAGCTTGTATATCTTCCTCAAAGCAGTGCATGTCTGTTCAACATTATTCCACCTACCCCTGAGCTGTGTGTAGACATTGTGCATGTGGCTGTACACACGTTTGACATGGCTGTCCCTACTTTGCAATGGTGCCACAGACCAGCACAGGTTTACAGTACACTGGCCTGCTGTGTGGCGTATGACCTTGCCAATCACATGTAGTATGACATGTCTTCTGCTGATGTGTTGAATGACATGCATACATGTGTAACACAATGGTGTTCTTTCCAATCTGCAGTACAGTAATGGTGTCCCAATGCAGGGACGTGTTATAATAACATGGGACTTCAGCTGATGCAATTTTGTCTGTCCCCCTACAAATATGCAGGGACATACTGCACATTGAGCTAATGTGCATAGCCATTGCAGGGCATCATGTGGCTTCACAATTGCTATACAGTGTGAGCTGCTGACACAGTTCATAGCCATGACTATGTTCACATACAATACATACCAAATGTGGAATGTAACCCACGTCACCGAGGTGTATACACAATAAACCCTAATATGGATGACACTCCTGCACATCTGCAACCATATTACTGATACCTGGCAACTATGCCCACACATGGTTAACTTGCAAGTACTGTATGTCCCACATGCCATCTGTGTACCTCACACACGTGAGGAGCAGGCATGACAGTGATGTCTGACACCAGCAAGGTGAATGTACTGTATCTGTGGATTGATGTAGATGTATGTGTATGTTGTGCAATACATGTATGTATTTGGATACTGTATAGGTGAATGCATCCATGTCGTGACACACTCCAGATGTTCAAGACATGTTATGTGGTGGTTTAATGTTATGCCTACGTAAGCTGTGCACAGGCCTGTATGATATTTAGTGTTTCACATCTGCAGTATCACCATTATACAAAGGCCATAGTTGTATTGTGTCGAGCCAATGTACAACAGGGTGTACACACATGCACATCACTTCTACTGTGTGTGTTGCTTCATATCTCTGGCCATCCTCCATGGCCATGTGTACACATATTCAGTCCAGTGGTTGTAATGGCCATCTTATTTCACATGTCATTGTTATCCCATATGACATACACCCATAGATGTCATATGCTCCACTGAGGACAGGGTTATGCAGACAAAGGGTGGTATGTATGGGATGTGAGACGTGTTTTGCAGGATAATTGAGCAGTGTTGCAGTCAGCCCACTACATGTCATGGACATGTCTGATAGCACATGAGATTGTGTGACATTCATAGCAAGGGTATACTCCACAAGGGTGTATCCTGTGGGCCGGGCATACTCCAGCTCCAACACATTTAGTGCGTGTGCACACATATGCTCTCTGTACAGTATTGTTCGTATTCCTAACATGTGTAATGCTGATATGTAGTACCTGTCCCTACAGTGGAACACACCTCCACCATTGTATTCACTGTTGTCCACACATCTGGCAATGACATTTGGAAGGTTTATTGTAGGTGTTTCATATAGTCTTCAATTGTTTCACATAGGTAAACAGTGTGATGCATTGCAGGTCTGACCAGTGTCCATTAACAGGACCACCATACATTATGTGTACGTGTGTTATGGCAGATAGCATGCAATTAATATGTTCTGTGCATTATCAAGCCTGGTAAATAATAACAATCTCACCTGACACAGGCTGCTGTCACTGCAAAATGCCAGAGGTACCCAAACAAGAGTGTCACTACAGTAAGATAATTATCCACACCTGTGTGATAGCTACAGGCTGCAGTGTCCATGTTAGCACATAAGTCAGTACAATACACTATACTATGGAGTATGCACATCTGTGCATACATAGAGTAGCAGACTATAGTATGTGGCATGTGTGCATACATGCTTTACATATGATGTTACATTACATAGTGTACAGTAACACATGTAACTATGTGATATATAGTTGTGTTTTATGTGCAGTAGTGACTTACCAGGCAACTCCAGGCTCGGTGGTTGAGAGACACCCACCTCCACAAAACCAGCTAAAGCTTGTGGATGGAGGTCTGCAGGTGTCCCCAGGTTGGCCAGTAGCTCCTCGGTACGTGTGAGTGGGGGTTGGGTGAGTGGCCCCCCACTTGTTGCACCTTGTTCCATGGTGATTGCATTAGCATGCTGTTTCGCCCATCTTATCAGGTCAGTGCAGTGTCGGCACACCTGCTGATAGGTGTGATTGTGACTGCCAACATAATTTACCCTCCTGCAGAGTTCCTTCCACAGGGCATCCCGCTGCTGTACATCCTGTGGCACGTGGCTGAAGAGCGTTGTGTAGTTATCGAGGATGTATGGGAAGAGAACCTCATCCTCCAAGCGGCTTTAAGGCGGCAGTCTGCAATGTGGCATACCTGGAAGTATTAACGATGGAGACAGGTCACAGTAACTCACAGAGAAGTACAGCAGTACAGCTGAACATACATGTGTATCACATTTATTAAGATTACAAATACATCTTTGTAAATCTACATGACACTAACACCACTGACATGTATAAGTCACACACATTTGACACCTACTGGTGATGTGATGTTATCGCCATATATGTGTGTGTCATGTGATGACATTGCTCATACAACATGTGGATGTTGTCTTGACGTGGGCATGTCTGTTTGCCTGTAGTGGTGCCTTTACCTATCAGCACATACCTGGATGTGTTCACATTAATGCAGTCGAACTTAATGCTATGTATATGCCACATATATAGTCATACATAGCCGTTAGGGACATGACCTGTTTCCCTGCAGACTTGCAAGCATGTATGTGTTTTGTCATAAATATCTACATGGCACTGTACAGCTGTATAGCATCCTGCCATGTATTGCCTGCATTTGCAGGGTTGGATATCAACTATAGCATGCATGGTCATAGTGATCTAGTAGGCTATATGCCCTGGCCCGTGTATGAGCCTAGACAGACATGTTACCTAGCTGTAGGCAACAGACAGGTAAGTTTCAGTGGCCAGTTCAAGCAGTGCCACAGAACTGATACACATGTTTACTGATACATTTGGCATGTGGTCATCACACCATGTCACAGAAAGGGGCGATGTGCAGCTTTGCTGGACAGGGATGCATATTATGGCAAGATTATGTTAAGTGCATGGGACAGGGATCTGTCAGGCATGTTGTGATCCTTGTACTGGAAAGGTGGATGTCCATGACGTATGTGTTTATGTGGGATCAGGATGTGTTAAGTGTAGCATGTCCAACACCTCTGATTTGGACATGCCTTTATTCAGGGTAGGCTGCATGCTACATAGTGCAACTAGGGATTGTGAAGGGCAGTGTAGACCATCTACACATGGGCAATAACCCCTTAAAGGCAATATGTGATCTATCATGGGTCACATGGGTGTTAAGTATGGCTGAGCAGTTATCTCTATATTCCTGGATGGCACCCTGTCATGATTAGGGGTGCCACATATGACTACCTGTCTTTTGTGATGACGTAACTATCAAAGGGAAGTACTGTCCAGCTGCATCCCATACAGACAGTTGCCATTATGTTGACCGCTGCCTAGGGTTTGTAACATAGGGGATGACAAGGCAATACTTAGCTGTCAGATTGTGGCCATACATCACACACCACACATCTGACACACTAAGGCCCTTCTGTATGTTGAACACAGCATGCAGTGGGTCAACTATTGCTCCTAGTTCATAGTCATTTGCAAACATCAATAGGCTAATGCCTTCTGTGTTAGTCTATGTGGTATAGATAACAAAGAGGGGGAGTACCAGGAATGACCCCTGTATTACTGTGGCTGGCACTGGTTTGATGTGCATGTATTTGTCAGACACCTACTGTAGTGTGGGTTCTGCCAGCAGTCCAGTTGCCAACCACTCCTGTGACATAGGAATATACACCTAGTTTACTGAGTGTAGCTGGAACACAGTATGGGTGATGGTGCCCTACGACCTGGCAAGGTCATGATATGCAGTGTGAATTAAACCTACTGTCATCTACATCTGTACCATGTACATCAATTACGTTGACCATGGTTCATGGTGGTACAGACCAGATTCAGCAGGGTAGTTGTGCACTATGTCCCATTATCAATGGTGTCTCCCCCTTTGTGGGGTGTGATAACTGTTGCTGTGCACCATTCGGTGTGTACACAGCCTGACATGGAGCTATGATTGAACATGTGTATGTGGATAGCTGAATGTTCTTACATTTGTGTAGGATACATCCTGGGATGTTGACAGGTCCCATGAAAGCTATATGTATGGCTGTAGAGAGTGCAGCTTATACCTGCATAGTTGTTAGTACAGGGTTCCTGTTGAGTACATGGATACTAAGTGTACCTGTTGGGGGTGGGGGGAGGTGGGTGGGAGTGGGTTTAGGTTCTCCGAGACCCTATCTGGATGAACGGGTGCTATTTTTGTAGGTGCAGTACTTCCCATGCCATAGTGCTGTGCAGCACGGCAGGTCTTGTCATTGCCATTACGATTAATGACACAGCTATAGAATGCTCTGTGCTTGGCCTCATAATATGTGGCTGATTAGTTTCACAGTAGCTTTGCGTGGTTTTATATGGTGTATCTGCATCTTACTGAGGCTGACCAGGGATCACCTACACTCGTGTGTTCACTCTTGCAACAGTTATTACCTTCTGTGGTACAGTTTAAAGCATGGTACCACCAGTTTGCCTACTTGTTTGTGTTGGGTTGACTCCTGGTTCTGTTTCAATGGCAAAATCACTGCACATATGTGACTGCGTAAGGTTCATTTGTGTAGGATTCAGCATTTGCACATGCATTGTCCATCTGCATGGGTGCCATGGCACTCACCACTCTGCTCTTAGGAAACATAACATTGGCATTTGAGACTAACTATGTGTAGCATACTGTTAGCCCTATTTATGTGACTTCTGTGCTCCGGGTCAGTGGGCTTGATGGAATCCAACATTAATTGAGTGCAGGTGTTGGTACATGAGGTGTCTTCCCAGTTCATAATGGAATAGTTGAGAGTAGCCATTATTATGGTTCTGTCTCTGACCTAATATTCCCCATTACAGCACATTATGACATTTGGGAAGTCTGCGGCCTGGTGGGTGATCTGTCTCAAGGTGCATTTTGAATTCCACTTTGGCACAAAGGTAGTTGCTCAGCATAATGCATCTGATGTTATGCAAGTGCAATTAGCGTGGGAGTGTACATTTCCTTCAGGAATATGGACACACCTGCAGTCCATGTGTTCCAATAAAAGATAATGGGCAAGAGGTGAGGTATGTGTTATAACATGGTCATGCAGGTGTGCTCCCAGGTGCATTGAAACATGTCTCAGCCACTGCACAGTTATACCAAAAACTAGTTTTTGGTATAGTGGTGAACTGTTTTTCTTTTTGATTCTTAGTTAAGCACTGCACAGATATATTCTCCATGTTAGGGGATGACATATGTGTGTCCGTGTAGTGTTTCTGACATGTAACATTGTGTAGCAAGGCCCACAGTTTATTGCTTGGCTGTCCCTGTAACAGCAGTGGACCCTCACTTGAACCATGCATGATGAAGGCACTATAGGAGAAGCATGAACCTTAGGCAGTTTCCAGATTCTTAGAGGTGACAGGTGCAGGCCCTGTCTGGCAAAACATCATGGTCTGTCAACCATGTTATCCCAGGATGACAGACACTGGATACCCTGTGACATGCACCACTACACTAAACAATTGTGGAATACAATCCTTTTGTCCCTGTACTGCAGTATCATTCTGGCCAATGGCAAAATGCTACCCAGGCCTTGGGATATATCTGGATGGGCTACAACACCTGACAGTTCCTACATGTGTTTCCATGCAGTCCAGGCTACTGCATCACAGGTCCTACACAATAACATGGAATATGCCAGAGCCATGTGTATAGTTCAAACAGTGGTCTGAGTGTATGATTATGTGGCTAATCATGGCAGACGGGCAGCTGATAGTATGTATGCCCTCGTATAGATCGGTGTGTAACATAGTGCTAGAGTTTGCATTCACAAATGAGTACTGTTGGGCATGTTTCCAGTCATGTGTTCAGAGGTGTGGCACAATTATGCAAACTATGTCATACAGTTTGTGTATTTTGGTGTCTATCTCTTCCTGCTTTGTGGGTCACTTGTTTAGCCAGATACTTAGATGCGTCTGTGAATGTGTGTGATTTCCGGTAGTGTGTGTGGGTGTCCTTACTGTTTTCTGGTAAGGGTATGTGTTGGTTGTGTTGATGAGCTGAATGTGTTAACCTACACCTCATGACTGTCTAGTCCAGTCATGGCTGTAGACTGGGCTGCCTTCCAGCTTACCCCTGTAGCTGCATCCCAAGCAAGGTGTGGGGCATGGTGTTAGGTGGGTCTGGCAGTGTACATGGCATAGAGATTACATTCTCCCTGGATGGCCACATACACAAAGCTGACATTAGGAAACACCATTAGCGGACTAGTGGGCATGCCTGTATGAGCAGTCAGTACTACAGGTACCAAGTACTGTATTTAGTTTACGTATTGCCTATGAAGATGTTTTAGACAGTGATGCCCACGTGTAAATATTTGTGTTATGGACATGACAACACTGGCTATTACGGAAACATTGTAGCTACCTTTAGCAGCAATCCTCCTCTGAGGAGCACATCACATCCTGTTAGTTGATTACAGATGATGCAAGTGTCTACAGGTCTGTTGCCTTCTCTGGGTATATACTCATATATCCGCCAGGACCATGAGCTCTGTTGGGCACAGACACCCACTCTCTAAACAGATGCCACTATCAACATGGTCAGGATATAATCAGATAGTGTGAGCCATCACCTATGATGCAGCTATTACACATGGGCAGCTGTCTCCTATATCTTACACTCCTACTGCAGATGTTACACTGGAGTTAAAGATGATATGCAACCTGTTTCATTACCAATGCTGTGCACTACCTTACGTACAGTATATGCAGGAGGATGTTAGGTTGGCATTGAGAGGTTGGGCTACACAAACCTGGTAGTTCAACCAGTGTGTCTGTACTCTCGATATCCACTCTATGTAGGTGTGCACATAGCCATTTGCCCCAGCCCTGTAACAAGGGTCACTACACATTTGCATAACATGTACACATGCACAGCTGTTATTGCTTGTAAACGATAGTAGAGAGGTGGATATTACATGTGTTATGTGCATGAATAGTTACCTAGCTCTTCCAATTATCTTTGCTATCATGCTGCTAACCTGTCAGATGAATACTAATGCTATGTATCCTGTCATTGAGTATTGTAATTGCCAATAGATATAACTACTGTTTGCATAACATAACAGAACTGCTATGTAGAATAGAATACAGATCTGCCTAGAATGCTGTACATTACACAGTTATTGGCACAATATCCCACAGTGCACACCGTATTTGCATGGTAAGCCCACCTTTAACATGTTTATCTTACTTATACACCCATACATATGTCGACTGTTAACAATATATCAACATATACTATCCCCTGTTATAGCACATACTTGTTGGACCAATCCTGACACTGACAGTGTCTGGAAGTGAATTGGTGGGTTCCAAGCCCATATCATCCCTTGTGACCTACAGCAGTACACACATAGAATACTACAAGCATTACTACTGCTCAACAATACATCACTACAAGATAGCTGTTTCCACTATATGCATTGATTACACTGTAATTCTTACAGAACAGGTGCTACATAGACAGACATACTACATGTTATACATACCTTTTAAGTAATCGGAGGTGTTATTGACTAGTATAATACTTGTTTTCAGTTCATCTTTCAGTGTTTTGTAGTGTCCTACAGGTAGATACACATGGTTTGAATATGTGACAAGGCAACCTTTTATAGTTACAGATCAATAACATGTGCTATCCCGATGACCAATTGGTGATCCTAAGTAGTTAATTACATGCACATCAGCTGTGCTGCTACTGCCTTAGCCAATACCATGGTTACAGTGGAGTATAATTGAGTACTCCACTTGGGCGTTGTCCCTTTGCCTTACTTGTGAGGAAGACAGCATGGAAGTTTTGTTTGGAATCTATTGCAACAGCTCTATAGAGACAAACAGTAATATATTGTGTGTAATGCCTAGAGGAGTTGGTCTAAATGTGAGTACTGCTGTTATATTTCTGAACATTGCTACTTGTGCAGGGTTTGTCTGTGTGTAATACTTCTGCATATGTTTCAGTCTGGCCAGGTTGTTTGCCCAGCTCAAGACTGCATAGCTATGCATATAATGTTAGGGGGTTTACAGTGTGCTTACCAGACATATTTAGTTTGGTGTTGCTGTGTATCATACTGTGCTAATAATCAGTACTCGGTAAAACTTCTTGGTGTACGAACCTTTCAACCCTCTGAAATGGGATTAGTTCATACAAACTCTGTTACATCAGCAGCTGTTCAATTGTATAATGGCAACTATTTCACATATGGCCATGTTAGTGTGCCTGTGTCCAGGTATGTTAAGGTTACAGGAGATGTTGTACAGTAGTTGCATAATTGGTTATGGTATGACAGTATGTATTGAAGTAATTATTTCGGTTTTGGGGTAGATGGTGGGTGTACATAGCACATGCAGGTGTGTAGGAACCCCTTTTATACAACGTCTATATGTGTGTGGGCGTTCTTTCCCTATGTGAACACCTATCCCTTAGTGGACTAATACTGTAGTAATTGCAGACTGATTCATTAAGGCACTATTAAATGTTTCCTGTATAGCATGCAGGTACTGTTAGTCCTTGAATCCTTATGACAGTACATCGGAATGTAATAAAGATTTGCAAAAAGAAAGCTGTCTGTGTAATTCTGTCATGGATATTTGCAGTCATTGCAGTTGTGTTGGTGACTGTGTCCATAGAACATATTTGTAATAGTGTATTGGCATATACTCTTCATATGTTATGTTCATATTGTTTGGGGGTGCGCAGAATGTGTGATTGCTATGGTCCATGTTATACTCAGATATGACCACTTTGGATGCTGTCTACAGACATTTATGTATGTGTATATACATATATATATATATATATATATATATATATATATATATATATATATATATGTGTGTGTGTGTGTGTGTGTGTGTGTGTGTGTGTGTATATATATATATATATATATATATATATATATATATATATATATATATATATATATATATATGTGTATATATATATATATATATATATATATATATATATATATATATATATATATATATGTATATAGATATATACATTATTGCATGCGTTTATCTGCATCTCCATAGATGTGTAGATGTTTTTAACCTATCTATATATCTACATATATATGTAGACCTGTATATATCGACATGTCTCTATGTATCTCTCTCTCTCTCTATATATATATATATATATCTATATATGAGCATACACCTTTAATTGAGTACATGGTGGGTTGTCCTATTTCAACACATTCCTCCCTTTTGTGTTTTAACCTGTCTGCATACACAACTGAGATAGGTACATCCCAGGTAGCTTATTGGTAGGTTACTCTGAGGATGGAGTACATGGTTGCGGGTTCTACTTCTGGAAGGTATTATTATTTTACCTCTCAGAGTAGGCACTGGTAGGAAAAGTGTGAATAACGCATATTTATGCAGTTGTGAGCAGGTTTGCCCATGGTCTGTGTGATATTAAGCAAAGGTCAAACGTGTGAAGCCCTTCTCCGTTTACCGTGTTTCAGCACCGTTTACCATCGTGTAAACACATGGAAACCCACTTACAACTGCTTAAGAGTGCTTTAATCCACCTGCATCCAAAAGCCCTTATTCTGGCCCTCAAAATAACCTAACAGCCCTTTCAGGTCTTTAACCCAGGACCGTGAACACCACAGTCACTGACTTTAACACTAAGGCATCTGAGATATGTACGAATGTTATGGTGTTTAGAATATACATTGTACTACATACTACAGACATTCCTCACTACTGAAAACAAATGTGACAGTCAGTTGGTGTACATACATCTGATACATGTTAATGTTCATATGTTTGTGAAAGTAGGTGTTGCAATGTGACATGACAGTGTGTATTATGAATGAGTAAGGTTTTTGCTTTGTGTCCTTTTTATATTGTCACCATACTCCATGTATGTCCCTCCAGTTCACTTATTGGACAACTGACCCAGGCCTTCCTTGATGCATGATTGCATTACCCATCATTCCTCCCCCACCCCAATCTTCGCATACACAAAAAACACCCCTTCTATGGTGAATTAGGTTAATATTAATTGTTATAATACCATAGCTGCATGTGTTTTGGGTACACTCCAATTCCTTTGGAGTGCTTTTGCGTCATGGAGTGTGTTCATAGATGTTTATATATATGTGTGTGTGCATATATATATATATATATATATATATATATATATATATATATATATATATATATACATATATATTTCGTATTAGTTTGTAACAGTAATTGTAGACTGGAATGTGTTGGTTCACAAACTACAGTACATTACAATGTACTGTACGTATGTACACAAAGTCATTGTCCCATTTGTGATCATTACAGTGAAATGCATATGGTATAAGGTGTAGTCCCAAGACCATGAAACATGTACACCTTGGATGGCTTAGTGGTACGTCCCATGACTATAGTGTGCATGGTCCAGGGTTCGACACCTGCGATGCTTTACGAATATTTTTTACTGCAGAATAAGGCTCATTTAAGCAGTTGTAAGCATGTTTAAAAGTGTTTGTGTGACATTATAGCAGAGGTTAAATACAGTTAAACAAACTTGGTAATGTATAACCTGTGCGCGCAAACACTTCCACATCTGCTAACTACTCTGGATATATACATTTCAGTGACGTAACATCTCACTATGTGCTGACATAACATTACATTCTCTGTTGACTGTACTCTCCTGCACACGTGGGTTTAATTGGGTGAGTCAAATGTTTATTATACAGACGATTACTGCCTATATATGCAAGCTGTGTTTTAGGTATACTTTTGCACATGATAAACATCCCTGCCTTTATCGTGGTTGTAACCTCGAATGCACAGATACTATGCGGATGCTGTAACCATTACACTGTTGACATTAACGTTGCTTCCGCCTATTTCCTATTTAGATTATTTCTGTGTGTAAGCTAGGCTAAGCAAAGGGCGGAGGTCCCCAAACTCACTGAGCTTCACGTACTTTTGAAATAACATATAACAAATGTACTGTGATACAATACATTACATTCCTAACTACATTAGGCATAGCCCGTCACTGACACACTTGAAGGGAAACCTTGTTGTGTGAATGGGTAACAGACTATACAACCCTGGGATCATGTGTCCCAGAACCATACAGCCAGGGGATGGGGGAGCCTGTCCAGTTTGATAGCTGCAAGACCTGTTGGGGGAATTGAATGTTGTTGAATTGCCACATTAACATGCCCTCTTTAGATCACTAAGGGCCCCTATCACCTTGCACAACCCCAGTCTTCAGCAGCTTCCAGCAACTCTGGCTGGAATCGCTTCATTGCCTATCTTTGACAGTGGCTCAGTTACTTCATCAATGGTGCGGGGAAGGCCAACACACTGTTGCTATGCTTCTAATTGCCCTTGGGAAGATAGGTAGTAGGCTATCTGTGAACCTCTAATGTTCAGGGCATCACAACCATAATATGTGAATAAACAGACCTTCAGATCACAATATACAGTGTGAACTCACTATGTAGTCAGGAAACAGTTGAGTACAGCAAGAACATACAGAACACTGATACTTAGTCATTCCAAAAGCCTATCTTGGAAGCTAGAAGGCTTGTATAAGTTTAAGGCTTTCTATTGCTTACCAGTAGGTTACCTACAGGGGAGATGAAAAACAAGCACAGATGGGGAACATGCATGCAATGATACCATACCGGCGTATGTGTCAGCCTTACGCTTTGGAATACTGGCCAAGGCTATTGGTGCCCCCATGGTGACTTATTTAGGAGAATCCTGAAGGTGAATACCAGCTCCGTAAACAGCACAATAGCAGATTCAATGAGGATTATGCTACTCAACACCAGGGGTTGTGATCACAACATGCATGCACTCACAGCAATCCTCTGGATGGACAACATCAACATCTGTGCATTAACTGAAATCTGTCTTAAGGGTCCTGAGAAAACACCAGCACTACCAGACTACAATCCATACCACACATTTCAGCCACAGAACATGGACTGGCAGACATGGAGGGGCTGTATCCATATTCATCAGGGATACCTACACCTCCAGGTTAGTGGGGCAGCATGATACCTCTGTGATCATCCATGTGCAGCTAACATCAGCCACAATTGCAATGTGGAATGTGGTGTGCTACGGATCACCCTCCATGACCCAGAACCTCCACTCCACCTACCTGGAGACAGTGGAGAACACGACAGTCCTAATGCAGACCCTGGCATTGGTCGATGTCAACTACCATACCATTAACTGGGAAATCTACTCCGGTACTCATTTCCAGGACCCACGTTTTTTGGAATGTATCACCTCATATGCCCTGTATCAAGTGGTAACCTCCCTAACGTGGGGTGGAAACTACTAGATGTGGTCATCACCAACATGGGCAACAGGTGCACCACAGAGGAGGTTAACCAGTCACTGGTTAGATCTGACCATGAACTATTTACTGTTTCCACACCCTAGCATCTCCCCCACCCACTGAATACTACAGGGTATACCTTTCCTACAGCTAAATTTACACTACTAGTGACAGGGGTGGGGGTTTTCACAGACCCCATGCTAAGGGAAAACACTGCTGAAGATACAGATTTACAACTGCAGTCTATAAGCACCTACACGGATGTATGGATCGTGCCATCACTGGTAAATCAAGTCTCACTCCTCCTAGACAAGTACACCAGTCTGGTGGACCTCTGCAATAAACAGGCAATACTACAGATGTAGGACAGTGTTCCAGACACACAGCAAATCCCACGAAGGGCAGACATCTGTGACCACTATTAGTATGATATTTAGGTCCCTCATGACATCATCCAAGGCTAACAGCAGGAGAATACGCAAGGATTCGAAAGATAACCACAAAGCCTTCTTTGGCTATGCCAAGGATCTACGTGGTGACACACAGATTTGCACTGTGCCGGTGAAATATAGCACAAAATATGCTGGCCCTACTGATATCACCAACATCCTTGCAGATACATTCGGTGTATACTTCACCCCTAAAGAGCCCACAACACTACCCGAAAGGTACAGTATTCCAACCATCAGAGACACACAGGTGGAAATGTCTCTCTCTAACAGAACGCAGCATCAATGGAGGCAGATGTTGACCCAGACTGCATCTTGCAAACTGTACAAGACGACCTGCCCCCCACCTAATTAAGCATTCCTACCTCAGCCTCTCCACAGGCTACATGCCCATACAGTGGTGCGTGGCAACGGTTATTCCACTCCATCAAGGTGAAATCACAACAGACCATGGTACCTACCACCCCATAAGCCTAACTAGCCTGATCTGCAATGGTATGGTTTGCATCCTCATGGCACTCATTAACAATGACATTGGTAACCTTTAAACACGTGACCCAACCCAGGTCAGCTTGGTTGAGTGCAGTTCATGCCTACTGAACATGTTTGACGTCTTACATACAGTCACCAAGATGTTAGATGATGGGGGAGGTGGTTCACACATACTACCTGGACCTCACCAAGGCTTTTGACACCATGCCCCACTCAGGTATTATTGATAAACACACCAGCCTGTACATTCACCCATACATCACAGGTTGGGTTGCCAAAGGGCTTACACACAGAACCCACATGTTACGACTAGCAGTCTCCAGGTCCAACTCTTGAACAGTCAAGACTGGTGTCCCACAGGACTCAGTCCTGGGAGCCTTACTGTTTGACATGTGCATCTCAGATGTACAGGCAAACACAAGTGGACTACGGCAGACCATGTTTGGCAATGACTGCAAACTGGGAGCCATGATTGATAGTCCAGCTGACACGGACATCCCTCAAGGGGCCTCACAGAGAACATCACAGGGTGCCAATGACATGGCCTTCAGCCAAGTGCCACAAACTGCATGGTCATTCCATTGTGGAATTGGCACCCACATATTAACACATGAGCGACAGCCACTTTAATACAGACTTGGTAATAGGGTATCTGGAGATTAAGGTAGATAGTGATCTCCCCTTTGACAATCATATCTCCACAGTAGTTAGGACATCCTTCTATGTAGGCCATCTGATTACTAAAGGATTCCCATCTAGACATACTGGGGTTATAGTGCTCCTTTACTCATCACTCCCATCATAGGGTATAATAATCCATGTGGGATGTACCTCAGAGGACACATCCAACAGCTGGGGGGGGCACGAATGTACCTCACCAAGGTGAATACTGGCCTCCAACATATTGCCTATGCAGCCGGACTGAATAAACTCCTGCTTTACTCAGTGGCATCTCGTTTACCCAGTGTTGATCTCCACTGGCCAACACAACCATGTCAAACTCAGGCTTGATGGATATGCTCCACCTATGAGAATCCATGTCACAGTGAGCCACACACTGTAGTGAGCTGACCTTGTCACAACAATAACCAGAAGATGCTGGAGGGACAGCTTCCTGTCACAGACACTCCCCATACTTTGGAACAACATCCCTAACTACATTATACAGAGCCCCTCACTAACACTCTGCAAGAGAAACCTTGAAGGGTGGATGAGGAACAATAGATGCACCCCAGTGATCCCGCCATTGGCTCTGCTCCACAGAAGGACGGTTAATGAATCAATGGGGTGGCAAAAGCTGACACATTTTGGCTGGACTTATGAATGGCCACTGGCAGTTGGCCAAGTACCTAGCTATGAATCTATACATACACTATCTGCATATGCTGATAGCTTAATTTACTGTTCAGGTGTTGATTTACCTTGTGCCAATGGCTGTTGTGTGTGCAATAGTTGAGGGCTGCCTATGTTGGATGCACACAGTAGACTGCCTCTACATGACAATTTATAGGTAGTCTTGTGCATGTGCCATCCATTTTTACTGTGTGTGCAGGTGGAGAAAGGTGTAGGTCCCTAGATGCCTACACTGCCAGTGTGTGTGCTATACGTTCCCTCTTTGCCAAGGCATGGGCATACTGGGCAAGCCTCCGTCTACCTAATGGGGCTGGCTCAGGGTGTTCATGGTCTGATTACCTCTGTGCCTGTGGGGCCCTTGGCAGTGGTGGTGGGCTGTGAGGGCCTTCACCATTCTGTCCTGCTGCAGCTGTTTTTGCAGGACCATATTGTGTAGCATGGCACACACTATGAAGATGTGGGCACATGTGCCTGGAGAGTACTGCAAGGCTCCACCAGATATGTCCAAGCAACAGAACCGTGATTTCAGCATCCCAATCACATGCTCTATGATGATTCTGGTTTATGCATGTGCCTCATTATGGCATTGCTGCATGGGTGTGTGTGCATCTCTGATGGGAGTCATCATCCACGGTTCCAGTGCATAGCCAGCATCCCCCACCAGGTGGTCATTTGGGATGTCCCCCCTGGCAAATAACCAATGCAGCTGTGAGGCATGCCAGATATGGAAGACATGATAGCTTCCAGGGCTGCCAGCACACACATCCATGATAATGCCCTGGGGATTGCACATGACCTGGCAGTTGATGGAGCAGTAACCCTTGCAGTTTATGTAGCGCCTACCCTGCTCACCGGGTGGTGACTTGATGTGTATGTGCGTGCAGTCTATTGCACCCAGTACCTCTGGGTATTCTGCCATACGGTGGAAGAGACGCATATTGCTGGCGAACTCCTCCTGCATTCAGGGGAAGTATATGTGCACATTGACATGTAGTAACATGGCATCCAGGAACCGGTGTAGTACCCTGGATGCTGATGACTGTGAGATACCCATGATATCCCCAGTTGGTCTTTGAGAGGTACCTGTACCTAGTATTCTCAGGCTTACACATACCTTCGTATCCACTGGAGTGGGTTCCCCTCTGTTTGTTCTGGCTCTGAGGTGTGGCCGGCACAGCTCCACAAGTTGCTGTAAGGTGTCCCTGTCCACCCTGTAACTCACTACTATCTCCAGATCATGAAGCCCCTGGTAGGTTACCCTGGGTCTGTACACTCTCCTCCTCCTCTGGTGCCTGCGGTGGTCGTGTGCATCATCCTCCACACCACCTTCAGTCTCCAACACATGCTGGTGGATCAAAGCTATGGCAGCCCCTAACATGTGCATAATAAAAGTTCCTCATCTGTATACACCACTGGTGCAGAGTGTATGGGAATACATAAATGTGTGTGAGGTGCTTTTACACTTTATAGTATTGTGCTATGGATGCTGATGATGTAAGTGGGTGTGTATGAGCTATTCCAGCTGCTGCATGTCTTAATTATGGGTTTTGCAATGAGTACTGCAAGTGTGGGGCCTTTACTGTGGAGATCTACTTGCCTGCCTTGAGTAATCTGTTGCCCTTTAATTCACTTTTAGACTTGGATCCCCTCCCATTATCAGGCATACATCCATTTGCCGTCTTTCTTGTTTTGTACTTTCCCTACCCAGTCATGGTGAAATGTGCCTTGTAGCAGATATACTGCATATCACCTTTTTTCTGCTTTGACACTTTGCTGTTTTCTTTGCAGTACAGCCCCTCCCCTTTCCTGTTCTGCAGGTAGCTGCTTGCAGCCTTGTTAGCTGTTGTCAATGGCCCACTGTAGGCTCCTAGGTGTTAATTATTCATTTGTACTCCAATTTCACTGCTGCAGCATTTCCTTATTTCTATCCTATATCCTTCCTGTTTCAGCTGCAGTGTGCGTCGCGCAAACCTGTTTACCTGGTTTACGCGCATTTTCATTTCCGTTCACATGCATACTCGGTTACCTTGTGTACTCTCAGCTAAGCATAGATATGGGCAATTCAACACACCCCTATCCTGCAGCTTTGCCTAGCTAGGGGCAGACCGGTTTAGCAATGCTCCAATGTGCTTACAGCAATGGTGACACATCCCTCTCTTGATGTCATCTTTATCTCAAGGGCTCACCTTAGTGCTATAATGCTTTGCTGTGAGGTGCATCCTTACACCAGCGGGGAATCTGCGATTCACTATTACTCCTCTCATTTGCATGGCATTACCTACTAATTCCTAGCTACTGCGCATAACACTGTCACTGCCCCTTAGCAACCCTTGCTGCTATTGACTGTTATGGGGAAATCATGATATGTGTTTCATTGCGGTTTTATTCTGTATTTTTATATATTCCTTGCGATCCCCTTTGTGCACCGCTGCCCTGCGCTTCCACTTCGCAATAGTGCGACTATATATATTAAATGTTAATTTTAGATTTTGTACATTTTTTTATGCCTATGGCTATATATTTAGCAATTGGCATATATTAACATTAATAATACATGTGTTTGATCAGCTGTCATGGCTCCGATTTTATGTTTGCAAAAATGTAAACCGTTTTCTATGGTTTACATTTCTGCATGCTTACACTATGCCTGCACCACTTACTGAATCACTGCATACCTTCATATGCATGCTACACTGCTGCACATGGGGTAATTAGCATACAAGGCTCCGGAGTTGTGCAGGCGGAGCGTACGCAGGTAGTGTACGTGGAAGCAGCTCGTACCTGAATCGCTCGGCGGCCATATTTGGTGGTAGAATGCCGACGCTACGCCTGCACCTGGCGCAATTGGGGTTTATTTTCATCTTCTACTATACTATGATGCTTAGCAATTGGGGGCAGTGGAATTGATTCAACTTTATGCATTTGCAGTGCAACATTTCTTCTGGTCTCTAAAAACTTTAAAAATGCAGGCTTTTACCATAAAAAGAATAAGGCCTAACAGTAAGATTATAATGGCTATAAGTATGAATAATTTTTAAATACCTTCTCCCCATAAGGAAATAAGATTAGCTAACCATGCCCATTGGGAACTATTAGCGTCTTTTGCTTGTGAAAGTTCAGCAACTTTCTGAATTATTTCTAGGTGACAATGGATGGTGCCAGTATTACCAGGAATCAATGAGCTGCGCTCTGTTTTGATGAGTAAGTGACCACGTACCCATTTAGAAGTGACCATGAAATCAAGTATAGTGCAATTGTGTAGCACCACACTGCAGTCAGTTCTTGAATAGTCAAATTAATGGACGCAGAGATGGAACTACTCAAAATTTCTAAGAGCTTAGATAACTTTCCAACTCCCACATTGACTTCACCTCCCCATAAGAAGGTATAATTCTTGCTCCAGAAATGACCCCATCATCAAGATCCATGTGAGCAAGACTTTTAAATGCAGTCTTTTGAAAAGTGTTATAATAAATCCAGGAGGCATCTGTTTTTCCAACTGGGTTTGGAATATCTTTAGTGTCTGTTCTGTGACCAGCATTATGAATCATTCCTTCAGGTAAAACAGCCATATGTCATATAGCTGAGATAATACAGCCTATATAATAAAAATCACACTAGTGTGTAGGCAACCAGGGATAAGCTTAGTTTCTACAAATGTAATATTCGAGTAATGCAGCCATACCCTGCCCTCCAGCCACATCATAAATTCTCCAGGTGAAATTGGAAGCACTGATTCCAACAAAAAGTGTTCCATTCTTTATGAAAGCAGACAAAGTGATATTACTGTAAAGGGGGTAGAAGCATGTTTAGTCTTTTGATTTTTAGCAAGAAAAGTAAAATTAAATGCAGTATGAAGCTCTGTATCAGTCACTGGTATAGGAATTGATGGAGTACCCCATCATGTGCAGTAGGTAAATGTGCCCAAACCCAGCAGTTGCTGACATTGAGTCTGCGCATAAGTATGCAAGACAGCAGTAAAAGTATTATATTTCAGATGCTATTCGGGTGCTCTTGATTCTATACTTCCAGCCACCTGTCTATTTTTATCAATGTGTGTATGTCTTTTAAGAGATAGTTCAGTACTTAGAGTTCCAGTGGTTGCAAATGATGATGTACTCACAGTTCAGGATTGCAAAAGCAAACAAAATAAAATGAAGATGGTATGTCCATTGGGAAAACAAGCATGTTGGGTTGGAGAGGGTTTTGAAAAATTGTAAACATGGATGTTGAATTGTTTGTTCACATTTCATTTGAAATCGATCACCATACAATCTCCGACCAAAAGCATTGCCTGCAGATTACTTCATAAATGAGTTTTGTTTGGATAAACAATGTCTATGTCAGTGTCCAAAAGGCATGATGAATCTACAATGTTAGATTCAAATGCAAGAAAAAACACAGTCATTGCTGAAGAAGAATCACTAAAGTTTACTTCAGCTCAGGATGAAGTAGCAGGGTTCACTTCCTGATCTGACAAAAAGGGTGGTGTAGCTGAATTCATTTCCAGACTTAGGTTCATAGGTTGATACTAGGCTATCTGCCCTAGGGCATTTATAAGCCTAGCCAGAGTGTGCTTGGCTTTCGCCACCCATTTTAAGGTTAGTTTACTGTGCCTCTGTCTAGTAGGAACACAGAAGAGATCCCAGGGGTAAACCTACGATCTCCCATCCACTCGTCAAGATTTCTCTTGAAGAGGGTCATTGAGGGGCTCTGCCTAACATGGATTGGGATTTTGTTCCAAAGTGAGGGTAGCCTCTGGGATATGAATCTGTCCCTCCAGCATGTCCTATTTATTTCTGTGCTGAGGTTTAAGTCCCTGGAGCGTGTAGCTCTAAGGGATTTGGATTTCCTGAGATGGAGCATGTCCATTAATTCTGGGTTGGACATGGCTTTATACATCAGGCACAAATCGCCTCTGAGTAGGGGGTAAGCAACTGAGTAGAGCTGGAGTTTCTTTCGCCTAACTGCGTAGGGCATCTGTTTGAGTCCCTTGATCCTCTTGGTGAGGTACTTTTGGGGTCTTTCCAGTTGCTGCAGGTGTCGGGTAAGGTACATCCCAAATGGGGCATTTATTCAATTATGGGCCTGATGAGTGATGAGTAGAGGGGCACAGTGACCTCTCTCGATCTAGATGTGAACCCTTTTGTGATAAGGTGGGCTATATAGAAGGTATTTCTAACCACTTTGGCAACGTGATTGTCAAAGGAGAGATTGCTATCTACTTGGGTCCCCAAATCCCTAATTACTTCTTCCGTACTTAATGGATTACCACCTGTGTGGTAATTTGTGGGCACTTTGTTTTTCCCAAAGGGTATGACTATGCACTTTTTGGCATTTAGCTTTAGGCCATGGCTCTGGCACCTGTGAGACCCTTTTGAAGGATGCTTGTGTCAGTCAGCGAGTGGATTATGGCACCCAGTTTGCAGTCATCTGCAAACTTGGTCAGCCATAGTCCTCCTGTGTTAGCCTGTACCTCAGAGAAATATATACAGAACAAGAGAGGTCCCAGGACTGAGCCTTGTGGGATGCCACTTGTAACTGCTTTAGAGTCTGACATGGCACCTGCAATTCTGACCATGTGGGTTCTATCCCTGAGCCAGTTTGCAACCCATCTTGTGACATGGGGTTTGATATTTAAGCTGGTGAGCTTATTTATGATGCCCGAGTCAGGTATTGTGTCGAAGGGTTTTGTGAGGTCCAAGTAGGCTGTGTGGACTACCTTCCCTTCATCTATGGCCTTTGTGACTGTTTCAAAGAAGTCGACCAGGTTCAAGAGGCAAGATCTGCCCTTAACAAAGCCAAATTGGGTAGGATCCAGTGTTTGGAGGTTCCCAATGTCTTTGTTTATGAGTTCCATGATGATACGCTCCATAGCTTTGCAGACCAGGCTAGTCAGGCTTATAGGGCAATAGTTTCCGGGGTCCATTGTGGCACCACCTTTGTGGAGTGGGACCACTGTTGCTGTACTCCATTCCTTGGGTACATATCCTGTAGTAAGGCTGAGACTGAACAGTGACTTTATGTGAGGGTTCATTT
Organism: Protopterus annectens; assembly: GCF_019279795.1. NCBI lineage: Eukaryota > Metazoa > Chordata > Ceratodontiformes > Protopteridae > Protopterus > Protopterus annectens. The sequence continues at coordinate 358,491,085 of NC_056731.1, read as the reverse complement.
CTTTTTGGAGCTCGTGTAAGTTGCAGCCCGGGACACCGTCCGGTCCCATTGATGCTGTGCTTTTTGCTTTGGAGAGGGCAACTCTTACCTGTGCATCTGTGATGTCAGGGAGGCTACACTCTGTTGGGATAGACATTTGCTCTTTTGTGGGGGAAGGGGGGGAGACGTTTGCACTGAACCTGTCTGCCAGGATGTTGGCAATGTCTGTGGGTTCAGTGAATTTTTTGTCATTTTGCTCTAACTCAGAGCATATCTGGGAGTTGCCACCCAGGTTCCTGACATAACTAAAGAAGGCCTTATGATTATCTTTAGCGTCTTGTGCAATTTTTCTTTTGAAGCTGGCCTTAGATGATTTTATGAGGGATCGTAGTTTCTTGCTAGTACTGATCAGAGATGCCTTCCCTTTTTGGGATTTTGCTCTGTCATGTAGTAGCTTCCTCCTTCTGTTGTATAGCTTATTTATGGCTGGGGTCCACCAGACAGGTCTTCTGCCTTTGGAGGAGTGAGTCTTGGTTTTATTTGGGATAGCATGATCCATGCATTCCTGTAGGTGTCCATAGAATGCGTTTGTAAAAGATCCTGCAGTTTGGGCCGTATTTTCCACTGGCCCGGGGGCTTTGAAGGATTCCACCTCAGTTTTGAGAAGTGTGAAGTTTGCTTTTGAGAAGTTCTTCACCGTGGTTTCCTTGGCTGGGGGTGGGGATGGGATATGGATGTCCAGTGAGATTAATTTATGGTCAGATCTTACCAATGAGGGGTATACCTCTGGTATGGAACATAGAGTCCCCATGTTGGTGAGGATCAGGTCCAATATGTTTTCCCCTCTTGTGGGAGTGGTGACCAGTTGTTCCATAGCATTTCAGTTTATAAATTCTAGGAACCATTGGGTGAGGGTGTTGGGGCTTGAGTAGTGCTCCCAGTCTATGTTTGGGTAGTTGAAGTCACCCAATATAATGGTGTTTGGAAAGGCCTTCATATTCTCCAGTGTTCTCAGGAAAGCAGAGTGGGGTTCCTGAGTTTGGGAGGGTAGTCTGCAGCAGGCTACAAACTGAAAGGCAGTTTAGCCCACTGTTAGTTGCACATGGATGGTCTCTGATGCTTCGTGCAGTGCCACTAACCTGGAGGTGTGGGTATCTTTGATGAATATGGATACTCCCCCCTCCTTCTGTGGTTCGGTCTGAGTTTTGGGGCCGAAAAGCATGGTATGAGGTATAACCTGGTAGTGCTGGGATGCTCTCGGGAGCCTTGAACCAGGTTTCTGTTACTTGACAGATATCGATATTTTCCATACTGAGGAGAGCCTTGAGTGCATGCATCTTGAGGTTTAGACTTCTGGCATTGAGCAGCATTACCCTTAGTTTCTTTTTCCTTGTGTTGTCTATGGAGGTGGGTTTGTCTATTGAGCCTTGCCTAAAAAAGGCACTATGGGGGTGGCAAGAGCCTTAGCCAGTATTCGAAAGCCCAGGGGTGACAGTTGCAAGCCGTCCCTAGTGAAGCAACGTGGTTTGTCGAGCATGTCATCCCAGGCTGACGGACACCGGATCCCTTTTGATTGACACCAATACTTTAGCCAATTGTTAAAATTGATTATTTTGTCTTTATACTGTGGCATCATTCTTGGTGAGGTAAGATGCTACTCAAGGTCAGGGTCATACCAGTCTGGGCTACATGATCAGAGAGCTCCTCTATGTCTCTTTTCATATAGTCCAGGGAGGTACGTCTCAGGCCATTCACACCAGCATGGACAATGACAGAGTCATATTTGTACTTGCTTTGGAGTGACCTGAATGCTTGTGTTATGTGGTGGATCCTGGCACCCAACAGGCAGCTTACAGTGACCTTCTCCTTGTTCAGCCTGGTGAGTGGGACGTCAGTATGTGTGACAATAGAGTCACCTATTACAAGTGTATTAGGTGTGTTGTTTAACCATAAGGGCTGTGACTGTGTGGCACATTGACTTTGTGAACTATGATACGTGGGTATTGTTGTGGGGTAGCGGTTGCTTGGATGTCTGCTTTGGAGGTCTCTGCTGCTTGGGCAGATTTTTATTTAGAGCCTCCGAGTATGTTTTTGTGTGTTTATGTGTTTGGTTTGCTGTTGCGATAGGTCTATGTGAGACTGGATTTGTGGTGTGTGTGGTTACCTTCTCCTCCTGACTGAATGCGTCAGTACTGGGTTGAGAGAGCTCAGCCTCCAGTTTGGCTATATAGTTGCATCTCTCACATATATTTGAGCTTGTTGGGAGAAGGAGAGGGTGGTCTGTGTACATAAGGCAGTTGTCCAAAAGGCATGACTTGAGCTGGATAGCAGATGTGGAATTAAACTGGCTGACAGACAGTTCACATGTAGTTCTGGATGGCAAAACATCACTGGTTGTCATTTCTGAATACAATAATATCCCTGTTTTTTTTGTCTGGTTCTGGTCATTAACATGGAGTGTTGTCAAAGGAATCTTGGCAGTACTTGTCACAAGGGAGGGTCTTCTTGACATGCGACACATGGATCCAGGTAGAGAGGCCCTCAGAATGGATGTCAGTAGTAGTTGTGAGCAAATCCAGTATGGCCCCTTCCATCTGCGGCTATGTGAGTTTCTTTGGAAATGTACTTTAATGTAGACAAAATCTCCTGGCTTTAATTCATGACTGTCCTACATTGTAGGTCACTGGACTGCATGCAGTGTGGCTTTATGATACTTCTGCAAAACAGAGTAAAGAGGTTTGCAGTACAAAAGTATGGACTCATCCAAATCTTTCAAGTCTAATTTCTTGGGAAGAGATGTAGCAGGCATTCTCATGGGTTGTCTGCTCATGAGGGGACAATTTTCTAGTGGTATTAACTGCACTTCTCATACTAAATAAAGCTAAGGGCAAAGCTTCTGGCCATTTGAGGCCAGTGTCTTCACACACTTTAGCTAATCAGGTCTTAATAGTTTGATTAGCTCTTTCACTTTCACTGTGGCTTGCCATCTATAAGGACAGTGGAACTGCAATCGTACATTCAAGGTTTACAAATGTGTTTTATTACTTGACTACTAAAATGAGTACCCTGATCTGAATGCAGCAAGGAACACCAAATCTCAGAAATAAATCAGTGAGGAGTATCTTAGCTAGCTACTGTTCTAGCATCATTTTTCACACAGTGATACGCCCCTCTCCATCCAGAAAAAATGCCTAATGAATGTCTAAATGTATGCACTTGAGGAAGCTCAGTAAAATCCCCTTGCAGATAACAAAATGGTCCCCAAGGCTTTTTCAGTGATTGAATAGGTACAGGTACTGATTTAGACAGATTATGCTCTAAACAAACTACACAAGTATTTACAAAATATGAAGCAATTTCTGAAAGATGAGGGGCATACCAGTCAGTGGAAATGTATTTTATTAATGTATTTTGCCAAATGAAAAGGTAAATGGTAGGCTTTTACCAACTAATATAAGACATTTTGTGGAGCTTCTAGTCTTCCATCTGTGTGGTGCCACAAAAGGTCTGGAGATTGGCTTCAGCCATCACTTATCCTTCTCATTCTTTGAGTCCTCTGAAAAGATAACTGTTATAAAGAAAAATTGTTGTTAGTTTCATTCAGTTGCTGCACAAATATAGCCTACACAGGATAAGCAATGTGGCTCCTTTTGTTGCCCTATCTACAAAAGTATTAGCCTTTCTTACAATAGAATCATCAGGTTTATGAGCCGCACACTTTACTCTCTTGATAATAATACAACATCTGACAAGTCATTAACAAAAGCAGCAGTTTTAGTAAGAGTTCCTGCTGATGTTAAATAACCTCGCTCTTTCCAAAGTGTTCCAAAATCATGAACTCTTCCATAAGCATAAAGAGAATCTGTGAAAACTTTTCTTGATTGATCTTTGCCAATCTTACAAACTTCAGTAATAGCTACAAGCTCAGCTTCTCCAGCAGACACAGTTCCATTTCATTGTCCAGTTGATAAAATTCTGTCTTGTGTACAAACAGAAAAAAGGCTTCTATGAGTTCGTCATTGCCTTTTTGAACACAGGAGCCACCCATGAAGAGAAATCTGTATTCTACATAGGAACATCTTTCAAATCTAACCAGGAGGAAGGACATTGTTAGTAACAACTGCACTGTTACGAGGTTCTCCGTCTGCTGTTGGAATTAAAGAAGCAGGGTTAAATGGTGGACATTGAACAATCTGTAAAGAAGCATTTATTAAGTAAAGACAATTCGTATTTCGACAATCGAGCTGCAGATAGATATTATGTTTTAGTCTTCATTAACAAAACGTCTACAAAATGTGGAACTGCCACATAAGTCTCGTGTCCGAGAGTCAGAACAGCTGCCATTTCAACTAAGTAGCTGTCATGGCCACCACCCTAAGGCAGTGGGAGAGGGCTACAGCTACAGTATCAAGATCCATACTGAAATAAGCAATAGGTCTATAACTATCTCTTGCAGTACAAAAGTCTTTGTAGAGTCTGGCAAAACAAGTGCAGGAGGGATAAGCAGTGTTTTCAGTTTTACAAAAGTTTGCTCATGACAGTCCTGCCAGGGTAAAGATTCAGGGGTATCTTTCTTTAATAGTTCTAACAAAGTTTTGCTATGCATAATTAGAAATCCATTGTTGACAGTAATCTGTCAGTCCCAAGAAAGCTTGCAACTGTTTTAATGTAGAAGGCTATTGTGCAGTTTGTAGCGCAGCAATATCTGAAAGCAAAATCCATTTAGCACCTTCTGAAATAAGATGCTCCAACTACTGAACCTGCAGCTTCCATAACTGCAATTTGTCTTTGCTACCTCTGAATCTTAATTCTGTTATCAGAGCCAAAACAAAAATAGTATCCTGCTTACAGTCATTGGAAGGTTTTGAAGCTAATTTATTTCATATTGAACTAGTTTAGACCCATAAGGAAATGTATTCTTGTCTAGGTGTTCTTTCATTTCTCTAGAGAAAAGGGTGGGAGATTCAACATATCCTTATTGTAATCTAGTCCTGGTATACTGTTGTGCTATATATGTAAATACAAACGGGTATTGGCTATCTGGTTGTTTAGAGATTGAGAAGAAAACAGATGAAATATCTATCACTGAGAAAGTTTTAGCACCTGCTGGAATAGAACATGGTATTGCTCTAGGATTAGGGATAACTGGATATATTCATATGATTACTACTGCATTCACTGCACGTAAATCTCGTACAAATGATATGTACTTTTTCCTGGTTTCTTGACTGGTGAAATAGGAGTATTACAAAGACAGTGAGTTGTAACAATGATACCTTATTGTAATAAGGCAGAAATAACAGGCTGAATTCCTTTCTTCACTTCTACTGACAAAGCATACTGAACCACCGTAGACAGGATCTCAGAACGTTTTAATGTTATACGTACGGGTTCTACATCTTTTATGAGACCTACATCATTCTCATGGGTATTTCAGACCTGTCGAGGGATTGTTTTTAATTCCTCATTATCAGCATTTTCTACATGTTGCTCTGATGTTATTAAATGGCATCTTCATCTGTACAAATGGCATTTGAATATAATCCTAAGGGTTCACTAGGAATGTCTAGAAATACACCTTCTGGCGTACAGTAAACAGTACATCTCAATTTACACAATACATTTCTACCTAACAGATTTAAAGGGGCAGAATTTCCTACAATAAAAGCATACTAATCCTGTTGGTGGACCAATGTGAATAGGAACAGGTTTAATTTCTGGATAGTTTTAAGAACTCCACAGTGCCCACACTCTGAATTGTGTGTTCGGAAAGTGAAAGGTATTCAGCATTTGAAAAATAATCATAGATCTGTAAGGTCCTGAAATGATGAGAAATGGAAAAGATGAATTCTGTACTGTAACACTGACAAAAGGACTGCCCTGGTCAATTGATACCAAGGGTAATAACTGTGGTTCCTGATTATGACTATCCTAATGGTTGTGTTGACAAACTGTTGGATGCCAAACAGTATTCCACACAGGAGGGTTTCTTTCAGAGTGGTATGGTACTTGAACATCTACAAACCCACTTGCTGTCCAGACAATGAACATTCATTCCTCCACCGCCCAGTCTGACCACAATTAAAACAAGCATTTAAATTTAGTTCACCTTGCGACGATTGTGGTGAAGTAGGAGGATAATAATTTTGCTGATGTTGTCCAGAAGGTTTCTTTTGGAAAAATGATAATCTGCCATTTCCCCACAATTTCTTTGTACCCTTCCATGCCCTTGTGTCTGATTTTTCTCATATCTTTCTAAAAATATCAGGTGGTAGAGGCTTTTATTACTGCTCTCATGTCTTCAATAATAGGGTTTTGCAATTGTACATGTCCTTCTAAGATTTTTGTGTATTTTGCCAAATGTGTTTGAATGGGTGAGAGAGAATCTACAATGGTTTGAAAATCCACTGCAGTCCATGGTCATACTAAACGTATGGTAGGTTCAGTCTTGCTATCTGTAGTTACTGAATTTGGTACTTTTGGTAAGAAAATCAGTGGAAGAATTAGAATTTCCTCTATATTTTTTCTTTGGCAGGGGATGTCCACTGATACTTTTCTACATCTATAATAATTGGAAACTGGATAATAATGTGCATGATCTTTTTCAAAGAGTTAGATTTTGATAGAGAACTTTCATTAGGAAATCTTTATAACTTTCACATATGGTTAGCATTAGCTCCATATTTGTGTTTATGAAACAATTGTTTTCCTTTATTACCTATTTGCATTAACATTTTTGATCTTGATAGTGTTCTGGTGGATACTGAGTGTCGCTGTTAATGGAATCTGGTGGTATAAACCGACTCAGAAGGACAATTAGAAGTGCTGTAAGTGACTTGGGCTATATCTGGGGGAAGTAGTAGTTGCTTCTGCAGCATTTACCTCCACCTGCCCTCTCAAGGAGGGAGAATTGTCAGCTTCATGAGAGACTGGTGGGCCATAAGGCAAAGGGGCCCAAGGCTATAGAGACCAGTCATTGATGATTCTGGCTGTATGACTGATAATTTTTCTAATTGTCTTAATGGATGCATAACCCAGGAATAAGATTTTAAATCTGTGCATTTTTTAACAAATTTACTGTTCTGTTAGCTGCCTGCAACTGTGACTTTAATTTAGCTGAGCTGAATTTTAAACTTCCAACTACAGATTCCTTATTTTTTGGCTTCTTCTTGCCAGTCATTAAAAGCTGACCAACAAGAGGCTGGTATCTTATTGTCTTTCTATTTCAGTTTATTTTTTTTTTCAGTTTTCTAAAAATTTTCTTAGCTAAAGTATGTTTTTCCAGGAACTGTGAAGTACTATCATTTTTAGGGAGCTCAGACCATTTTACCAAATAACTTACATCTGTCTCTTCTATATTTAGTAAACATATAGCTGCCAGGGGTCCTATACTGTGGTTCTTTTAAACCACTTGTACTGGTGCCCGTTATAAAAACTTTAACAACAAGCCACAATATTCTACTAAATGAACACACACCGGATGCTCTGTTGAACTTTTTAGTGCCTTCGTCATTTAATCTACAAGAACTTCTTCAGAAATACTTAGTATCAAAAAGTAACACTATTTAAAATTTGAGCCAATGGTATCACATGGTTAAAATGGATCTATATTAGAACGTCAAACACTTAGGTTGTCGAACGTTATCGACACCTAAATGTTAAACGGTCAAAATTGAGACTAGCCAATTACTCTTAATTTTTTCCCCATGAAAATATTCGCCTGGCCAACACCTTAATCAAGTGGGGTGCTTCAGTACCCACACACCCCCAATGTGGAGGGCTGTGCCTCCCACACCCCCTTAACTAAATATACCAACTCTGAGATTGCTGTACATTGGGGAAAAGAACAAATCCCCAATGACAGCCAAGCAATCTCTTTCCCTGGGAAAATTTTTGCATAGTTGGCTGGTCGTGGTTTTGAGCATTCGACATTTATGTGTCGAAGTTTAGGCGTTCAACAACCTAAACGTTTGGCAATGTAATAGGAACCCAGTTTAAATAACCAGTCTCTGATGAAAGGCAATTAAACGTGCAGCTGAATTAAAAATATAGTACATTACAAAGCATTCTAAAGCTATTTCGTAAATCACAATAAATATACAAATAAAGAAATAAACATGTTTAATGTAAATCTATCCTAATCATAATTTTTGTGCTAGTGCAGGCTTCTTGCCTGCTGCTAATCTAATAAATTTGGCTTCCCAGCACTCTAAAAGTACATTGACATTCCCTGCAAAATTGCCCATATTAACCTTGTCTATAACAAAAAATGAAAACTTTTTGAAGTCAGTGCAAATACTGTGTTTAGCTAGGGAGTTGTTAAACGTCTTTATTTTTAATTGCTGTAATGTGTTCGAACATTCTTTCAGCTAACTTCATAATGGTTTTCCCTGTATAAAAACAAGAGCATGAATTACACATAGCAAGATACACAACTCTACAAGGCTTGCAATTAAATCTGTCTCTTGCTGTAATGACTTTAATGCCAGATTCTAAGTATATACTTGAGGAATTGTAACTATATCTACAGTATTTACACTTTCTGGATTTAAATGTACCTCAGTTAGACGTAGATGCTAAAGATGAAGCACTAGATTAGTCTAAAAAAGTTCTGACATTTTTGCTCTTTTAGTAAGCAAATGTAGGTTGTATTCCTACAATGTTGGCCATTTCACTATTACCAAGTATTATTTTCCAGTTGTCTTTCAAGATATTTCTAACCCGGGACAAATCCAAAGTGATGGGAAGTGGGAACAAACCTCCATATCTTAAAATTGGTGCATAAGCATCAACGTTTGGAACTACTTCATGTATTTTATTTAGAATTAGTATAGCGTTAGTTTGTCTTCATGTATTAACTTCTTGAATGATGTCTTAAAGCAAGCTATCGTCATAACCTCTGTTTTAGAAAAGTGTCTTTAAATATTCAACTTCAAGGAAAAAAGTCTGATCTTCACTGGTTAGCCTACTGATTCTAATGAACTGACCTTTATTACATCCCTTTTTATATGCAACAGATTTTGACTTTTGTAAGCATGTATTAACAAAAGTGTCTTTCCTAAAGATCTTAGTTATTAGCTTGCCACTGTTTTCATTGAGTGAAATCGAAATATCTAAAATGTTAATGCCATTCCAAGTGTCACTAACTGGGAATCTTAAAAAGGAAGTGCTTGCATTTAAATCATTAAATAACCGAAAAAAAATCATCTTTTGTTCATCTCCAGAAAATAATCAAATTGTCAATAACACACTTGTAAAAAAATAACAGTTATACAAACTGAGGTTTAAAAAAATTCTGTTCCTATCATGCCAACCCAATATTAGCAAAAATAGGAGCTACCCTGGCTCCCATAGTTACTCCTGATTTTTGCTTAAAGTTCTTTCTCTAAAATGTAAAAAACATTATTATCTAATACAACCTCTAAAAGTACACAAACAGTATTGATTAATTCATTTTCAAAAGTAGTAAAATTAGATAAATATTGTCTGAACTGTATTGCTATATTTGTATATAAAGATACCATGTTGATGGAAACCAAAAAACGGTTTGTGTGACAATGTTTAACATCACTTAGCAATTCAAGAAGGTGGCTTTCAAATAAAACTCAGAGTTTTGAACCACTGGGTTGAGTTGCTAGTCCAAAAATATAGAAATAGTCTCCATCTTGTAGTGATGCTACAACAGGTCTAAATGGTGGCTTCTCTCTGTTTTTATGAATTTTGAGGATGCCAGAAAAAAACTGGCCATTTTCGGATGGTCAACTTTTAAAAATGTATACAGGTCACAGTCTATTTCCCCTTGGCTTAATAGATCAAATAAGATTGTGTCACTGTAAGAAAACTTCCTATGAATAGTTGTAACTCTATTCTCTTCATAACAGGAGTCATCTATGAGAAATTCTGTGATAGCCTTCACATAATCACAAGTGTTCATGATTACCACAGCTCCACCCTTATCAGATCTCTTGATACGAATTTCCCTGTTGTCTGACAGCTGTTTTAGATCCATTTTTTCATCAGAAGATAAATTAAAAAAAACTTTGGCTTAGAGACTAATTTCTTGTTTAATTTTCTTCACAGATATTATGAAAAACATTTAATGTTCTGTGGAGAGTGGGGTTAAAAGTGCTTGTCACTGTAATATCTTTCTTCTTCTGAAAATGGGATATGTCATGTAGAAAAAAAATTAAGTTCAATTGTCTTATATACAGTTTTAAATCAATCAAGACTTTGGTCAATTTAGCTGTCGGTGCAGGAATAAAAGAAAGCTCTGTGGACAGAACTGATTTCTGATCATTATTTAATGTCACATTACTTAAATTTATAATATCATTAGTTCCAATCAGTTCCTCTTTTTTCCCTCTTCCTTTCCTCATCCCTTCCAATTGGAAGGCCACCATGAAGTCCTTGGCAACCTTGGGGAATTTAACACAAAAAGGCTGGAGAAAGAATGGGAGGTTGCTCATTATTCAGTAATGGAGCCTGCCTTTGTTCACTGTTATTCTTTTGCAAGGTGTTGGCATAATTTGAATTTATATGAAAAAAATTTGAATTATTGCCAACTTGTTTGCTGAAGATGTTCCTAAAAACGCCATTTGTTCAAGTCAGTAAATATGCTGATCCTGTCCGATAAGCCTCAGTATCTCTTGCCATCTTTTTACTCTTGTTATTAATAATAGTAAAGATCAGCCTGTTCACTCTGGCACTTATACTGTAGTACAGTAAACTATATTGTGTCAAGAACTCATTCTTTATAATGGAATCATTTAATGAGCAAACCTCTTCCTGTAGTAAGACTACTTTCCTCTGGTAGTTTCATCATAGCCACCCCTGTGTAGTTAAATAATTTAACTAAGTCCCCATGTAATTTGTCTTTTAGATCCACATCATTTGGGAACTTATATACTTTAAGGCCAAAAGACATCTGTTCCTTTTTAATGCATTGTTGTAAATGATAAATTTCATATTGCCAAGTCTTGAGTCTTAAAATAAGTTTTTCAGTTCTGAAAATGTCACATTTGCAATTGCTGGGACCCACTGAGGTGTTGGCATTAAACAATGTACCAGGACTTAAAACAGTATTCTAAAGCAAACCCAAATCAGAAAAAAAATTACCATGCTTCTAATTAAAAGGTTTAAATTACTGTTCTTACCTTATTTACTGGTATCTGATTCATCCATTCCTTCCAATCCAGTAAAATTTACATCTACATTCCCCAGACTTGGAACATTACTGCACAAACATTTTCACTGAAGGACTGGGAAGATTGGTAACGTTATTCTTCACTTTTATCATTTCCAACAGTCCACACACTTCAGATAGTGCCGTAGTTAATTCACTCTCATACCAAAGGGATCAATATGCAACTGTAATTATAACTGACTGTCTTTTCCAATGATGGAAGCCTCCCTGTTGCTTTTCTTTGTATTTGTTTAAAACTCATTCTCACGTCTCTGAACAATACACCATTCTTTTGTGAAGGACACTCGGTCCTTGTGACAAGGACAATCTGTCCTTGTATTTATCGAATAGACCCATGCTAACACACAATGAAATAATGGTTGATCACACATAAATCAAATTTCTCAGATGCATGCAGTTTACCTGCTGATATGCAGTCAAGACTAGTGGGTAAATTATTAGTAAAGCTTACCTGTAGAAACCTGAAACTCTGCTGAGATCATCAGAGAGACATCAGAAACTTGCTTGACAGAAAACCTGTGACATTTGGGCCCAGTGGCAATTGCTAATGCAGCAGCTCACAAGTGGCTCAGGAATCCAATTAGACATGGCATTAAACTGTTAAGGTACCCAATAACTTTCACACAACATAGATATGTTAATAAACCAACTGTGCAGGATCCCCAGGCGATGCCTTCTGATAGAGCACAATACACAAGCCAAAGAGAAGCCCTTAAAAGTACTCAAAAGCACTTAAAAGCACTTCAAAATCAGAGCTCATCAGTCTCAATCTTTTTTTTTCAGACCACAAGTTCTTTAAACAATTCAACAATAAATCACTTAATCAAATTTCAAGTACCTTAATAGCTTAAAATACTTCAAATAAAAACTACATATGCTTACAATTTAAAAAAAGAATGTATATTTTTTTTTATATCATATATATGAATTAATTTTAATACCCTCCCTTTTAAAGTAGGTTTTTAAGGATTTTTTTTCATGAGTCCAGGATTATGTGCATGTAATCCAATTCATCCAGCCTGTTTCTATTTGTTCAGTTCATTTTATCTCCCCCTTATCATAAACTTAAAAGAATGTAGGGGCCCCTTAGAAGAACATGTGAGAGTGTTCCCTTATTCTTTTTTTTTAACTCCTGTTCTGTTTACATACAATAAGACTGAAATATGCTGTGGGTATACTATTATTATAACAATGTATTTTATTTTTAGTTTTTTTTTCCTACCCAGCATGGTAAAAAGTTCTTTTTTCACATCGCCTAGTTATATTGTGTTGGCGTAGCTATTGGCACAAGAAATTGCCATAATCCCGCCATATAAACATTATTTTCCAAAACCAATTGAAGAAATAAACAGATAAGATCTCTAATGTCTATCCAAGTAAGTTCCAATACTACTAATTCCTGCTTCATTAGGTATACTTGTAAATAATGAATTAACATCCATGGTTACCATAGTAATTGAATCAACATCCTGTAAGTTCATCATCTCAGCATAAAAGTCTAATAGAAACTGTTTAGAATCTAAACATTTGTGCTCACTATAGGCCTCAGCATCTTCTCAATAAACACTGATAAAGGTTCTGTGACCCATCCATCTAAAATAATTAATGTCACTGAAACAGTCATTGATGTCAAACTATTTGTTAGAAATGTACAACTAAAAATATTATATGCAAATAATGAAACAAGGACAACAGAGGGACATTTTAAGAGACCTAGTACTTATGTACCTGTTTTACATCCCTTGTTGGATACGTTTAGTAAAATTGTTGAGAAGGATTTTTTTAAAACAAAAGATGTTACTCAAGTTAACATTAAGAAGCATAATTTAACACCAAGACAGTTTAAAGCATTGCAGGAGTTGAGGAATGACAGAAATATATCTATTAGACCGGCAGATAAAGGTGGCCCTATAGTTATAATGGATAGGGGAATATATAATGAGAGTATGTTTGAGATGTTGAATAACATAAACCGTTATAAATTGATGCCTATAATTAAAGCTCAAGAGCACATTTTAAAAGTACATAATGTTTTGGATCAGTTATATGAGAAAGAAATTATTGATTTAAATATGTATAACTTTTTATTTACTGACACACCAACTATTCCAGTAATCCAAAGATTCATTTGCCCCCATGAGACCAATTGTCTCAGGTCAAGGGTGGGTCAGAACCTTTATCAGTGTTTATTGAGAAGATGCTGCGGCCTATAGTGAGCACAAGTGTTTTCATATTAAGGATTCTAAACAGTTTCTATTAGACTTTTATGCTGAGATGATGAACTTACAGGATGTTGATTCAATTACTATGGTAACCATGGATGTTAATTCATTATTTACAAGTATACCTAATGAAGCAGGAATTAGTAGTATTGGAACTTACTTGGATAGACATTCTGATTTCCCAGTGCATCGTAGAGATCTTATCTGTTTATTTCTTCAATTGGTTTTGGAAAATAATGTTTTTTTGTTTGAAGAACGCTTGTACTTACAAAAGGATCTAGTAATGGCATTGTGGGAAGAACAAAAACTTTTTCATTCTGAAATGTTTGTAGATGATTTATTTTTTCTTTGGAATGGTTCAGCTGAAGATTTAAATAGCTTTCATGGAGAAATTAATTTGTCCACTTCATTTTTAAAATTTACCATGGTCAGCTCTAAGGACAATATAGCACAGCGTTTAGAAAATGGGAACTTTAATACTGGGGTACATAGGAAAAACTGTTATAAAAATACATTGTTACATAGAAATAGTATGCACCCACAGCATATTTTCACCAATATTATTAAAGGACAAGCCATTAGAGCTTCTAGGTTGAACCCCCTACAGAGTAACTATGAGGCTGAGTTGAAAATTTTGAATGGAAGGCTGTTAGCACGTAATTATAAACATACAGAAGTCAACGAATGTTTTGTACCAAGAAAGGAAAATAAAGCATGTCCTTATTTTTCAGATAGAGGTAGGAGTTTTTATATAGATCAACACAAAGTAGAGAGTGAAAATGAAGGCAAGCAGCAGAAAGTGGCTTTATTTTGTACTCGAGATATAAAAATAATTAAAGATGTGTTTAGTAGACACTGGGATATTTTAACTACTGATCCTGGTATTAAGGAGCTAGTGGGTGAGCATCCTCAGTTTGCATATAAAAATAAACAGAATTTACATAGACTACTATGCTTCCGAACCAGTCAGTATACATTAGTAGTGATAATCTGTTTAATGTTACTGGGTCTTGTAATTCAGAACATTTAGTGTATTTGGCCACCTGCATAGAATGCAGTGTGTTCTATGTGGGTAAAACAGACAGGAAGTTAAAAAATAGAATAAGGGAACATGTTTATCAAATTAGAATTAAATCTGAGGTTAATGCACTCTAAACATGTTCTTAAGGACGGCCTACACATTCGTTTATGATCATGCAAACCAACATACCTAATCAAAGAGGGAGATGTACGTAATCGCTGAACAAATAGAAACAGGCTGGATAATTAGAAACCTACTTTAAAAGGGAGGGTATTAAATATTAAATATTAATTATTAAATATTGAATAGATTTTTAGTACATGTTTTTAACAATTCATATTTATTTTTTAATATAAAGTTTATTATTGTATATTATTCTATACTATATCTTAATTAATTCACATGCATGATATATGTTTTTTATTTGAACAGTATTTTAAGCTATTAAGGTACTTGAAATTTGAATATTCCTTTAAAAACTGAGGTTAAGCTAATTGATTTATTGTTTTATTGTCTAATTAAATGTAATAAGGAGGTGCTTATACGTATATATATACGAGCTTTGTGAGTGGATTCATTATGCTTTGTAAACTCTACATAGCGAAAAGCTACCACTTTACTTGAGTGAATAAAAGTTACTGTTTACTACGCAATTGGATTTACTGGAAGGAACTGTTTGAAAGAACTTGTGGTCTGAAAAGACATTTGAGTGAATACCTGAAGAATTTCTTAGTGCTTTTAAGTGCTTTTTAGTACTATTAAGGGCTTCTCTTTGGCTTGTGTATTGTGCTCTATCAGAAGGACTATGGTTCGCATTTAACCTGGGTGGATCCTGCACAGTTGCTTTATTAACATTACTATTTCACACAACATAGTTGAGCAGAGAATAGCAATCTCCTTTATTGCAAACAAAGACACATTTGTAAGACACTAGGAAATCAAGGTCCTATCTCCACAAACAACAGAATTGTACAATTTTTATGCCTTTTCTGACTAAAATCAACATTTTTGTAAAAAAATTTAGAACTACTGAGCAATTAAAAATGAACTTACAGCATTAATTTTGCAAACTGAGATCTCCTGTCTCCTTGTTGATGACTTTCCATATTAGGCATAAGTTCCAAATTCCATTTTAGAACTTTCCACAAAGAACAGAACTATCTACATTTCTGCTCTGATGATATTTGGCAGAAAGTAAATCATCAGATAGATACTGAGAAACACTCAGGAATCCATCCAGTTAATGAAAGCCTATTAATGTGAAATATATATGCTAACATTTTAACTTCTCTGTACATCTCACCCTTCACAGTAGCTCCCGATTTATGCAGCCAAGTGACTACTATGTGAGGAAAAAGTGAACACCATCAAAAGATCGAGTTAGCTCATTTCCTCAAATGGCAGTACTGATGGTGCAGTAAGTACTGTATAACAGAGACATGGGGGAAACTGTGTGTCTTTTTGTGTATTCATCTCAATGATAACTCAGTTGTAGCCCCAAGGTGTGAAGGATCCATCAAGGAGTTGCGTGTGTAGGGTTGGGAGCCATCATCATCTTCATGGTAGACAGTTATGGCTCTTAGCTTAGGGGCAGGGTTAATAACCTGATGTCAGAGATGTCGCTGTCTCCACCCTGTAATTTGAGTTGATTACTTGTGAGGCTGCTCTTTAACTCCACTTGTTACACAAGCCTTGAGCTTCCTCAAGCCCTCCCCTTAGGATAACAAAGCTGGTCATTGGCTACTTTGCTCCATTCCTCTGTTTGATCCTACCAACAGCCAAAGTCCATTCCATAATTTGGGTTATCAGAGGTGCAAATGGATGCTATACCTCTGCCTTTTGCATCTTTAGGGCATTTACCCTGGTTTCCAGTTGTTCATATTTGTATATATTTTTTTTTGTTAACGTGTGTATGCAGCAGTGTGCTGCACACAATTTTAGCTATAACCATAGCTTCGGTATGGAATAATGATGGATGAAGATGCACTGATGAGGAAAGGATGCAATGTACTGTTACAGTAAATATAATAATGAAATGTTTACCTCAAAGTAATTAGTTGAGTACTGGAAGTGAATAATATATCCCACCCCCCTCTCACGACTGATTGCAAATCAGTGTTTATGGTATTTCTAGATCAAATTCTTACACCTCGGTGTTTCTACTGTTTTGTTAATACTGAACCGATTCAGTCAAAAGTTCTTTTAAAAAACATGGACGTACTGCTTTCACAACTCCCTTAAGTTGTTGATGAAATAAATTCAAATGATCATTGTTGTTTCATTCGTCCTTGTCAAAATTATTTTGCTCCTACAACACTAGCTACATGAAAGTTGTGTTATCTATTCTTTCTTCATGGAATATATTGATACTGCATCAAGGTACTGTCCCAGCTGTCTGCACAGAATACAAGATGAGTATATGGAGGCAAGATAATCTTCCTTTAGTTCTGGGTTTCCTTTAGTTATGAGTCATGTGGTTCTGTTTGAATTTAGGAAAGTTTATAAAAGGTAGTATCGGAGGAAGTTTAATATTAATTAAACAAAAGTGCTTACTTTTACTCTATTTTATATTTGTTTTTGAACGTTTGTGCATTTATAGTTTGTTTAAGTAAAATAAATTCATTTTATTCCAGCTGGTGGCTTTTCGCTTTTTCGTATTTATTAGTTCTGGGTTTGCCATATGACATAGGTTCATAGTTTCATAGGTGATTACTAGACTAACAACCCCAGGAGAAAATTGCAGAAGGACCTGTAAGGCATACCTCTTAACTGTCCAGAATTACACAGAATATCAATATTTTTGTTTCATATTTTTGGTTTCTCCCTCATAAAAATCAATGAAAATTGAAGTCACTAAATAATGACAGGTATTTGAGTTTCGGACTTTATATCATACAGAGGATGCAAAGACTCTTGTTCTAACAACTTGTAAGAGCACCTTTTTAAAATCTGTACCTATCTTTGAGCCTTTGTCCCCACCACATTATTTTTGGCTGCTAATTCTTGTGTTAGAAGGCTGAGTGGTATGCTGCAAGGTACAATTTACATGCAGTGTCTCATTAGTCAGATTCCGGAATACTCTGTGAAGTTTTTAATTGTTGTCATTTAGCCTTTTATGAGTTACTAACCTGTAGATAGATTCTCAGGTATGAACAGCTGCATCTAAAATTCGGCAAAGGTAACATACCTGTCCTAACTTGTCCCTGAAAAGTTATGTACCTTTAGCTTTTCTTCCAGGGCTTCATAATTTCTTCAATACTGATTTACTTTGTTTTATAAATGAGGTCTGCAAACAATCTCTTTTCACGTTTAGGAATTAGGAAAATGAAATGGCTCGTAGAGGGGTGTGTGCACATGAAACTGCACTTTTCAGTTAGGTAGTAAGCATTTAACAAATCTATTCTTGCATCACTGTACTATTAGTTAATTCTGCATAACTGCAAACAGGACTGCTGGCTACTCAGATGTCTGAGCTACAGTCTGAAATGTCTCTCTCAAGTAAGTATATGATGGGTGGCACAATGAGCAATATCGTCTCCTCACAGGAAGAAGTTTTTTGGTTGGATTCTCAGCTGAGGTGCCTTCTATGCATAGTCTGCATGTCCCCCCACCCTGTGTTTGCATGGGATTTCTTCGGATACTTCACTTTCTTTTCACTTCCCAAAGATATGCAGTATGTGGAATAGTGAGTCTAAATTGTTCAAAGGTGTGTGTGTGTGTGTGTGTGTGTGTGTGTGTGTGTGTGTGTGTGTGTGATCCGTTTCTCACAGTCCCAAAAAGGTCCGGTAATCAATCTACTTTCATTCCCTAATTGCACTGTAAACTCTGTAAATGGTGGAGGCTGTTTACACCATTGCTGTAGGAACTGGGTGTGACTCACAAGCTTTATTGGATGGAAGTGTGGAACAGTTGTACTCATTAAATGTTTATAAGCCATTTTTGAGTCTATCTCCATTTAAGAATACTTTTTAGCCGTGGAGGTTAAATGTTAACTAATGACACGACCCATACTGCACATCAGTATACCATTTACACATAGCAGTTGGAAAGTATATAGTTAGTGAACATTGTATTGTGTAATCTGCTGATTAACTCCTCTTCTCTGTCTTTACCTAGACTTCACTAATCTCATTTTCTCATTTTGGGACCATTGTGTATTAAATATGGTGGGAGTGCCAGCGTATGATTATGATAGTGTCACAGACCTGTGGAAGGTTTGCTGTTTTGCTACTGTTAGTGGGAATTTGTTGGATTAGTGGGTATAGTGCAGACCAATTTACATGACATTTTCCCACTATTTTGTTTTGAACTCCTCCATAACTCTGCAAGAATCCAAATTTTAATTCCACATAATGGACTAATGCAACTGTTCTTTAAAAAATGAGCCAGAAGTGAGTAATAAAGGAAATAGGTTTACTCAGTACTGACCAGCTACCAGAGAAAACCAGTGGTGATGTTCAATGTCTGTCCTGGTTCAGCAAAACAGATACTTATTGGGATTATTGATCTACTTGTACTATAATGGTAGAACGTTTTTTGCAGTTAAGTAAAGCTTGTAATAACTGAGCAATATTACAGATGTTCATATTAGTTGTCTCCATTTCAAAATGCTTTTAAACTCACCCACAGAGTTTCTGCAGTAGTGTTCTCAACTGGCTTTATCTTCATAACCCAGTATGATACTTTATAGTTGGCCAGTCTTGAAAAAAATATATCTTGTATAGATGCAGGTTATATTTCAGGACACTTACACTTGATATATTAGACAGTGGAGAGACAGATGAATTGGAATATTGTATTTATGTTTGTAGCTTGACTGGGTCATTACCTACTTGGCATGACTTCTTGTCTAAAAATGTCTGAAAACCCTTTTCCAGACATGTTTATTAGTACATTCATCCTTAACAGGACGTGCTAGCCTGTCTCCAGTTCCTCCTGGATGCATGTGGCCAACAGACTAAGTGGTATAGCATTTCATGCTATTCTAGCCTGCCATGTGAAACTTTTTAAGTTAGTGTAATTAATATGTTCAATGACCTACATATTGTGTTCCTTTTGATTAACTGTGATATAAGGGACTTAATTGTATGAATGCTCATTAACTTAGCTATCTGTATTAAAGAGAATACATTCTTTTTTATAAAAGTTTACTTAGATTAACTATTAATACAAAACCAGTCAGGTAAACTGTTGTGAGATTTATAGTTACAAACCTGAAGTCTGGATAGAAACGTCACAGAAATATATACTGCTCTTTATTGACCTGACCTTATAATTTTACAGTTTTAACATTAGTTTTGGTAACAAAAGTAGACATTTGCAGTAGCTATACTTTGCTGTGGTTTGACAGTCTGTGCTGCAATTTGCTTGTCACTGATTAGAAAGCAGCAAAAACATAATGTTGATTATGTACATTAATGTGGGAATTGCTCAACTGAATATTCTAAAACCACTGTCTCTGGATAATAACAGTAACTTTCAAGATACGTGGAATTTTAAATAAAAGTCTGTATTCAGGGAAAGAGTTTTTATTTTAAGTTCTGCACTACAAAGTATGGATGCAGGTTAAACCCAGAACCACTCAGGAGGCCCAAGTTGCCACCTAGTGCATTGGAGAGGTTTTTTTAATGGTGTTGTCCCAAAGCAGTGGAAATCCCCTTCATGTAAGGGTTTCTTATTTGTTATTGATACTTACTAGTTTGCATTTGACACTGTGATTTATAATAATCACAGTCTCCTATTTGTGCCAAGACTGAATACTTAACTTGTGATTAGGGTGGCATGAAACACACAGACATGTGTCTATTTTTGAATGTCTGAAGAATTGTGAAAAGAGAGCTGGGGTCAGAACCACCCTTAAATTCATGACTTTGGATGAAGACATGAAAATGTCCTTTTCAGTTGTTTAAGATGACATTTTGACAGTTAGTTAATTTTGCTCTGGCAAGGCTCACTGTAAGTAGATTGAAGTTCAAACATTTTTGTATCAGTTTAACAGACCCTTTGTTTGTTTTGCGATAACAGTGCAAAGGCTGTGGTTACACTTTTGTTACAAGGTATGTAGTGTTGATATGTGACTCTGGGTAATTAAACAGTAAGGTATGGCCATATTGTATTAAGGTTCTATCTGTGCAGGTGTGATATGACATCAGATGTAGGCGTGTGATGTTTGAACAGATGGCAACTATTTTCTCTTTCATATGTCCTCTGAGAGAGCCTTTTAATAATGTTATAAAATTAATGTGAGATTTGTGCAGTTTTTCATATTTGAGGTACTATTGCTCAGAATAACATTTCAACAAGGAAAGAAGAGGTTAAAAATGTAATTATTAATAGAATCAGTGTTCTTTACTTCAAGATCCTGTAGCATGAAATATCATATTCTGATCATTAGAAGTCATAAAGGAAGAAACTGCAAGATGCTGATATATTACATTGTGTGCTTAAGCAAAGGCCTCGGATACCTGGTAGGCTGGTAGAGAGTAAATACTTAAACAGATATACTTACTGACGTATTACAACTGATTATAAAATTCAGAAATGTGAACAGGCATTTTAATATTTGCATCTTGTATCCCCAGAAGCTGTTTTAGTGCTGATCCACATTAAATGTCTCTTTCAGGTGCTGTGGATATTCAGAGGTATTAAAAGTCATGTTACCTTTAAAATAATCCTAAACAGACAATACGAACATATAACCTCTTCTGTCATTAAGAGTTTCTAGTTTATCCAGTAGGTCATTCTCAGTTTACAAATTTTTTTTCTTGTGTCCTATTTTTGATCTCCATAATTCTCTTTTATATGTTCCATGTGATTATATCATCTGTCAGTTCTTCCTCTGACTGACTGTTATATTTTCACCAGTCCTACTGTGAGGAAATTATTCCCATGTTTGCTATGGTTTTAATTGAATTGCTTACATCCATCTGCCGTGCCATTGAGTCTTATAACATCCTTTTTGCTAGGAAAACAGAAATTGCTACACTGTGTTCCTATCTGTAAGACACTTGTGCATCTTAATTTTCCAGCTAATTTCCTATCATCCACATAATACATATTTGATGTGTGGTTTATTTTCAGTGCCATCTTTATTATCTTTCTCTGAAACATATCCATCTACCCTGTAAAACATTGTGCCATCATCAGATGTGGAAATTGTACTTTTTAAGTCCTAACCTTTGTTATTTACGATATTGACTATGATCCGTTAATAAACATAGTCTTTGTTTTGATATTATAGTCTCACAGATCTCTTGGAGATTTCCCTCACCACCTGCTGTCACTATGACCCTGAAAACATCCCTTGACTAAACCAGTGATTCCAGGACACTCTTGAAGTGGTGTTATTATATTTAGTGTATTTTCCACAAAGAAAGGATAAATAATCAGGTATAAATATAAATACACATTAAAGTTTCCATTTATAGTGAGTGACAGTGCTTGTTATTTTGTGTAAATTAAAATTGCTGTTTTTAGCCACATTATTTTGTACAAATCTCAGCTGCAGTTTTACCTACCTGATTGAGCAAACAATATTGTCTGCTGATAGAGAAGCCAGGAAAAGATGCAGAGATTCTTAGAAGCCTGAAGTTGATAGCAGGTAAAGTCTACCAAGACCACTTAGCTTATGCTACATGTGATGCCTGCCAACAACTGCTCACCTTCAGTACCAGTCATCTGTGTTAAAGAGAAGGTATTTCTTGTCCCTGTCAGTTGTCTTCTTGGTACCTGCAATAGTTTCTTCCATCACGCCACTTGGAGTGTCTTAGTGTTTGCAATCCTGTAGCAAGTCATGATGCATTTTTTTTTAAATCGTCCCTTCCTTAATCCAACTGGAAAGATAATCCTAGCTTAATTTTTATTTTTAAAACACTACAAAAATGTGCAAGTCTGTTGTTTGACTGTTAGCCCTGTACTAAATAGATAACACATTCTATTATTCTTTTCATATCTGAACTTGTGCTAGCTTCCTTGAACTGTCCAGACGTTCATCGTGTTACAGTGCTGCAGTCATTACACTTGGGTTATCCTGCCGTCAGGCAGTCCCGCAGTCGGCCAGAGTTCCAAAGTCTTGGTCCGGCGTCAGTTGCTGTTGCTTCTTCCCTGACGTCAGTACGCCAGGGGTATATAAGATGCATCCGACGCCATTTTCTCCAGTCTTTCTTGCCGCGTGGTGCCGAAGCAGAAGCAGTTCGCAAGTGCCGGTCGTCTGACTCCTGAGATTTTCGAAGTCGCATTTCAGATCCAAAGTCTTATAAAGCTAAGTACCCCGTTGGGGAAACTTTTTTCTTGCCTCAGACCGATGTCAGAAAAAGTTGGGAAGCAAATACCTCATAAGGACTTCCACTCTTACTGTATTCCATGCTTAGGCCGTGATCATGACGTCACTAGTTGTCAGTTTTGTGCTAGATTTAACAAACACACTATAAAAAGACATTTTGATTTTGCTTTGCACTACTTTGGCCAAAGGTTCAATTATACTATGCCGTCGGATCAACCGACGACCGCAATTCCGAAAAAATGCAAAGACAAGGATAAAGACAGGCATCTGAGGTCCAAAACCGATGAAACCTCTTCTAGGCCAGTCGCCGGTTCTCAGTGAGGCGCTTTCGCAGCCCCTGACACCCGCTACCTCAGAGCCACAGGCCGCCTCCGACTCCCACGTGGAGACAACTAGGCCTCTGGAAACTCAAGGTATTGGGCCTACGGAAACTAATCCCTCAGATGGGTCCAGAGCCGCTGTGCAGGCATCGGCTTCTGAGGGTGTTTTCAGACCTTCACAACTTACCATTAAAGCAACAGCCAAGACAGAAGTACCATTAAAGACAAAGAAGCAAGTACTGCATTCTCCTGGACAGTTATCCATGCCTGAGAAACAGATGCTTAAAATGGCCGAAGACCTCATTACTCTAATCAGGAATTCCCATCCCCCTCCTGAGAAAAGGCCTAGGCAGGATACAGACTATGATTCCTCTGATCAGGTTTCCATTTCCTCTTCAGACCAGGGATACTCTCTACCCCCCTATGAGGACTCTAATGCTGAAGAATCTATCCCTTCAGCCTCTCCTCCTGTGGATTATTCTTTTAGGGAAACTTTACATACCATGAGGGAGCATTTCCATTGGAAAAGTCAGGATTATTCAGAATCCAAGAAAAGCCTCAGGGATTTCCTTTTATTGCCTGAACACAGGCCCCTGGCTATTCCACCTGTGCTAGACATTGTGGATGATGTGTTCTCTGAATCCAGCTTATCTCCTGATTCTTTGCCCCCTGCACCAGCCAAGCCAGATAGGTATTATAGAGTCCCTGACTCTCACAAGTTTCTTTATAAAAACCCTTATGCTGATCCCGAAACTATTTCCCAGGGTCCAAAAGGGGTTAAGGCTTCCATTGCAAAAAATCCAGTACCCTCTGACAGAGATTCCAGAGCTTTGGATAGATGGGGGAAGAAAGTTTACACTTCTGCAACTTTAGCAGTAAGGGCTTTAAATTGCCAGTTTCACATGCTTAAGTACCAACAATATTTAATGGGTCAGTTAAAACAGAAAATGCTTGCAAGCTCAAAAGCTCCTGACTGTAAAGAAATGCAGGATTTATTGCATGCAGTTGAACAGCTGGGAGAACATATTCTGCAATGTGGTTTTGATTCTTTAGAGGCCTCTTGTAGAGCCGCAGTTACAGGTTCTGTGATTTGAAGACATGCTTGGTTAAAAGAACAGAGTTTACTTGATCATGTTAAGGCAAAATTATTGGATGCTCCTTTACAGCATGATACCTTGTTTGGTGTTAAGGCAGAAGAGGTGTTAAAGAAAATGGAGGATAAAGCTAAATCTATGCAAACAGTCAAGGATTTCTTCCAGGTACAGCCACCTCGATTTATCAGAAATTGGCCAACAAAGAATTGGTCCTTTCCAGTGCCCAAGAGGCAGATCTCAACCCCAAGGCTCTAACAGACAATGACAGTGGGGCACCTCAACCCCAAAAGGAGGTGAGGACAAGTCTCAACCTTACAGGAAACAGTCCCAATGACTTCCCCCTTTGTACACCAAGCACTTCCCTTTTGGAAGCCCCCTTAGGGGGAAAACTAGCACTTTTTTCTCAAAACTGGCAAACAGTCACCCAAGACAAATAGGTTCTGAATATTGTGTCTCAAGGTTACAGGTTCCACTTTCATACTTTACCAAGGCTAAAAGGAATGCCAGACCTGCCACAAAAACAAATTTCAGCTCTCATGGACATGAGAGCTATTCAAAAAGTACCACAACAGGAACAAGGACAAGGAATTTACTCAAGACTCTTCCTGGTCCCCAGAAAGGACAAGGCATGGAGTCCCATACTAGACCGTTCAATTCTAAATACTTACCTGGATATTCCGAAATTCAAAATGTTGACATTACAGCAGCTTCTACCCATGCTGGGCAAGAAGGCTTGTCTTGTTACTCTGGACCTCAAAGAGGCATACCTGCATGTCCCTATCAGACAAAATTGCATAAGATACCTCAGATTCAAAGCTGGTACAATGCACTACCAATTCTCTGCACTGCCCTTTGGCTTATCTACTGCGCCCAGGGTCTTTACAAAGTGCCTGGCACCAGTAATTGCATTTTGCAGACAAAAAGGAATTCAAATATATCCATACCTGGACGACTGCCTCATTCAAGCAGAGTCAAAGGACATTCTTCTACAGCAACTGGCATTTGTAAAAAGGTTGCTAATTTCTCTAGGATACACAGTAAATGAAAATAAGTCAAAACTAGTGCCCTCACAACAGATTATATTCCTGGGTGCCAACTTAAATACAACGGCTCAGATGGCTTATCTCACGCCAGACAAACAAGTTTAACTAACTCAATATTTTCAATTACTGGCAAAAAAGTCCCATCTCCCTGCAAGAAAAATTCTGCAGGCCCTGGGATTCATGGCATCCTGCATACTACTAATACCATATGCCAGACTGCATATGAGAAAATTACAATGGTACCTAAAAAGTGTTTGGACCCAACACTCTCACAGTTTAGAAGCAGTAATACCAATGATTCCCTGCCTACAACAGGAGTTTCGATGGTGGGCACAGGCATGTCACCTAAACAAGGGTCAGCCTTTTACCCTACCCTCAGCCAGGCAGTCTCTAACAACAGATGCTTCGGATTACGCCTGGGGAGCACACATGTCAGTAAAATGCATTCAGGGCAAGTGGATCACAGACCAGATGCATCTTCACATCAATCAAAAAGAGATGTTGGCTGTTCAAAATGCCCTAACAGCTTTCAAGGACCTTCTGCATCCAGGACAATTATTATTAAAGACAGACAACACCACAGTAATGTGGTACATAAACAAGCAAGGGGGCACTCATTCTTATCCCCTATGCAGGCAAGCCATGACCTTGTGGAACACAGCTCTAACGTATCAAGTTCATCTGCAAGCACAATTCCTGCCAGGAAAGAAAAATACTCTGGCAGACGATCTAAGCAGAAATATCATGGACCCTCACAAATGGAAATTGAATCCACAAATCTTCAGCATGGTACCGCAAAAATGGGGATGCCCAGACATAGATCTTTTTTCCTCCCCACTGAATTGCCAACTACAAAAATTCTGCACAAGGACTTATCACACACAAGCATGGAAAGTGGATGCTCTCTCGTTCAGCTGGAAAAGCCTAAAAGTTTATGCATTCCCACCACTGCCTGTCCTTTCAAAGGTACTCCTAAAAGCCAGACAAGAAAAACCACAGATGATCCTGATTGCTCCAGACTGGCCATGCCAGCACTGGTACCCAATCTTAA
Source organism: Protopterus annectens (assembly GCF_019279795.1). Lineage (NCBI taxonomy): Eukaryota > Metazoa > Chordata > Ceratodontiformes > Protopteridae > Protopterus > Protopterus annectens. The sequence goes on along the minus strand of NC_056731.1, from coordinate 358,464,871 downwards.
AGAACTTAGCTCAAGGCCCACCATGGATTTTGCCTCAAATTCCACACCTTCTGACTCAACAAAACAATCAGATCCTGCACTGTCAGCTCAAAACCCTAAACCTGGCTGCATGGCAGATTCATTAGTCAAACAGGCAACACCTCTCTCTAAAGCTGTTATGGATGTCATTTTGGAGGCCAGGAGGCCTAGCACCAGGAAAACTTACTCAGAAAAATGGAAGAGATTCTGCGCCTGGAACCAGGCTCAAAGCCTTGACCCTCTTGTCCCAAACATTCCTCAGATTTTACAATACTTAACTGAGATGCTGGACAATGGCCTATCCTTCTCATCAATTAAGATCCACGCCTCTGCCATTTCAGCACATTACAACACGGATCCTCCTTTATTCTCTCATCCCTTGCTAAAGCAGTACCTCAGAGGGGCTAAAAACATAAGACCGCCCCGGAGAACACCAACACCAACTTGGGACCTCAATTTAATTTTGGAAAAACTGACCCTGACACCTTTTGGGCCAGCCAATACAGCCGATCTAAAAATTTTATCATGGAAGACAGCTCTGCTCCTGGCAGTAACTTCAGCACGAAGAGTCTCAGAGCTACAGGCATTAATGGCAGTGGAACCTTTTATAATTTTTCATCAGGACAGGGTTTATTTAAGGACAAACCCTACCTTTATGCCAAAGGTGGTATCCAGTGTGGCTCTTAACCAAACCATCCATTTGCCAACTTTTTATCCAAACCCCCAGAATAAAGGGGAGAAACGTCTGCACTCTTTGGACATACACAGGCAGCTACGCTTCTACTTGGACAAAACAAAAGCTTTCAGGAAAACTGAGCAACTGTTTGTAGCATATGCTGCAGGATCACAGGGCAAGGCTATTTCAAAGCAGACTATATCCAAATGGATAGGACACTGTATTCGTTACTGCTACACACAGCATGGAAAATCAGTCCCTAATAACATTAGGCCACATTCCACCAGGGCAACAGCCACTTCAACAGCCTTTCTCAGAGGAGTACCTACCAAGGAAATTTTGGAGGCTGCAACTTGGAGTTCAGTGCACACCTTTACCAAGCATTACCACTTGCCTTTTTACTCTAAATCCAGAGCAGGATTTGCCACTGCAGTTCTGCAGGGCCTCATAGCCAATCCTAACTCTTTATAGACCAGCCACCCAACCTTAGCTTTGGGATTCTACCCAAGTGTAATGACTGCAGCAATGTAACACGATGAACATAGTACAGTTTTGTACCTACCATAAATGTAGATGTTCGAGTGTTCACACTGCTGCAGTCCAGGTTACCCTCCCTCCATCCTCTCTGAACTAGCTGGACTTATCTATACCTTTCTATCCTGTACAACCTTTGTGGTGTATTTGCTTGTAACTGAAGGTATTGTTTTTATTTTATATGTATATTTTTTATTAGCAATATGTATTGCCTACCTACTTGGGGGCACCTGACATCTGGGGCAAGAAAAGAAAATGGCGTCGGATGCATCTTATATACCCTTGGCACACTGACGTCAGGGAAGAAGCGACAGCAACCGACGCCAGACCAAGACTTTGGAACTCTGGCTGACTGCGGGACCGCCTGACGGCAGGATAATCCAAGTGTAATGACTGCGGCAGTGTGAACACTCAAACATCTACATTTATGGTAGGTACAAAACTGTACTTTTCCTCTCCTGTCAAGTGATGCACCCTGTGCTGTTTCCCTGGTGTACTCTGCAGAACTCATGGTTAGATATTAGAGTCATATGCAATGGTGTCATGGCTTCCTGCTGCATCCTCATGGTTCCCCTGTTTGTGCATTGTTTGTATTTGTGTGTGTGTGTGTGTGTGTGTGTGTGTGTGTGTGTGTGTGTGTGTGTGTATGTATGTATACATATATGTATGCTTGTGTATATTTAAAATAGAACCTGTTTTCATCTTCAGCAAAGGTGCAGGGATAACATTTACAGTACCAGCATAACAGAAATATTAAAGCAGTTGTTTAGGGTACCTGTCAGTAGAACAGATGGGATCTAGAGAAGGAAACAGTTCTGAAAGAACCATCTTGGAAGTCTGAAGTGTGAGTGTGTCAGAATGTTGAAATGTTTGAAAATTCGTAAGTATGACTGTATGTGTGTGAGTGAGTGATAGAAGCAGTGTTGGGGTTAGAGATAAAGATAGTGTAATATGTGTATATCTTAGGACTAAGTATAGGGTTACAGTACTGTATTGTATTGTACTGTGGACAGAATATTCCATACATGAAGTGATCAGTTTTTTCACATTTGTGTCAGACATAATAAAATTGTGACAGATTAATATCACTTGTTTGGTGATTAACAGTGAGAGAGCCGAGCAGAAATCTTAACATGACTGGTGGTTCTTCCAGACAGAATTTACATATTATTCCCTAAGGTACAATAACTGGGACAAACTAGGCAGAAATTATATTTCACAGAAATATGGGTATTTAATTGAAGGCTTTGAATCACATCCAGTAACCGTTTTAGATCATGCAGCAGCAAATACTATGATAATGATGTGGGGTAATGAAGGAAAATGAGGCAGTGGTTCTCTCCTACTTATTAAAAATAGAGAAAGTTAAGGAATGAGTAGATGAAATGATATGAAAGCTGCTATGCGAGATACAAATTCCTTAACATACAATATCTAGGTAGTGGGATGACATGAAAATGGACTTTAAAATGCTGTGGAAATAAGAGCAAATGAGATACGGGAAAGAAATAATAGGAGTTTATATGATTGTCAATGGTTAAAACATTGCAGAATAAGGAGAATCTCACAGAACAAGAGGAGGAGAGATTGCTGAGTGCTAAAGGGAAGATGAGAAAGCATGTTCGTAATATGTATGACTTTAGAAAGGTTGTGGTTATGTAGGTATTTTTAATAACAATTAAATAGCCCAAAATCTATTAGCACAGGAACTTAGACAAAAGAACTAGAAAGGGTTGTTGCCAAACTTAGAGAGCCTATGACAAGAGAAACAACCAACGAAAATGTGTACAAAGCAGAGGAGTGAGGAAGCCAGCAAAGACAGAAATTAAACTACTTATGGAAGACTTAACTATGTCAGTGTTAGAGGAAACTGATATGACAGTTAGAGGAAGCTGAGGCTCAATAATTAATAGCAAATACAGAAAGGACTAACATAAAAATGGTGATATTTGGAAGTATAGAAGTTAGGAGAGAAGAAAGTGATGAGGTTTGGTTTAACAATATTTTAAAGGAGGGACTACCAGCATCTTGAAAGAAAACTGTTGTGGCTGTATCCCCCAAAGTGGGTAAAGATGATTTTTAATTTTAAATAACTGTTAAAAAACACTTATGTCTGTATTAGCAAAGAGAATGGCAAAGTTTTATTTTAAAATTGATAGATATGGATCTGTGTGATTTTGTGGAGGGGAGGGAAAAAATTGACAACAGTAATATAACAATGATGATTCTGAGGGAAGCGGAGTGTAAGAAGATACCTCTGTTGTTGGATCTTGATGCAAAGAAGACATTTGATAGTCAACTGGGATTTTTTGAGTAGGGCAATGGTAACATTTGCTTCCATGATAGAATAATAGGGTTAATTAGGAATATATGAAGTGTCATAGGCAAGAATTAAGGTGAGAGTGTTCCCTTCTGGCAAGCTGTGTTTGAACAGAGGAACCAAGTGTGGAGTATACTCTTTCTTTATTTGCTTTATACTTAGAAACATTGGTATGGAAAATAAGAAACATGCCAATCCAAGGCTATAACTAGTATGGTAATCAAGAAAAGTTAAGTTTATTCACAGATTATATTATTTTGTAGATGATGACTCTGGAAAAGGTCAGATAAGCATTGTGGAAAATTTTAAGACAGCTTCAAGTATTTTATGGATATAAAATAAATTAAGGTAAAACAAAGACTATAGCAGTAAACTGTGTGTCAGTGCATGCGTAGTTTTTGCAATACACATGTTTATGGAAACAGGATGAAATATTTAGGTGTATGGAATTTAAAAGGATTCTCTTATGATGGCTAAAGATTGGTGGGAAGAGACAAAACAAAATACAATACAAAAATTGAGATGTTGGAAGCTCCTGACTATAGATATGGATGCTGAGATACAAGTAGTGAAAGTGTTTCTTGTCCATTTAGCTTTATATACATTTTTTATCAACCAGAAGAGAAGTTCTGGACCATAATTAACAAAGATTTGAAGAAATTTATTTGGGAGGTAAAGAGAGGGAGGATAAAGAGGGATCATTTTTTTCTCAATAGTAGAAGGTGATTTAGGATTACCTTTTTCAAGCAATAATTTAGAACTATCCAGTTAAAGCTCATATACACAGCTTAAACAGAAGGTTGCAAATCAAAATGAAAAAGAATAATAATGAAATGTAGAAGGGGTGAAGAAATAGGGAGATGGTAGTATTTGGATGGAAGCCCTTAAAGAGAATAGCAACAACCATACAGAGTATTACATTTATAAAGTAACAGTATTCTAGAAACTAAGCCATCATGGAAATTAAGAAAGGAAATGTTAGTAGTATGGATGACTGAAAGTAGGGGCATAGAAAATAAACAAGAGTGGATTGAGATTTATTACAGAAAATTGCAAAGGAAACACGGTATTAGAATCAAACTAATTGAATGGGAAATGTAATAAAGTGTGATGAGGCTAAGCAGATGTTTGAACTGCAGGTTAGAGACTGCTTTCCCGAGTGGGGGTTGATACCACAGTATAGGCAAAGAGAAATGTATATTTGAGTGCTCAGTGAAACACCAGCTCTGGCAGGATTTTTAGCTGAGCCTAGAACAGAAGCTGCTGTTGAAAAGGGATAATTAGTAGGACTTATAAAATGACGACTTATAACTCTGAAAAATCAACCAGTAGTGGTTAGAAACCGTTGGGAAGAGAGAATGGAAAGATAGTACACAAAGAAACAATGGAAAGACATTTCTATGGTTCCAAGGTATACAGCAAAGTCCAGAAGATTTAGGAATTTTGCATAGAAATGTTTGTAAAGGTATTTTTTACCTCAAGCAGACTTCAGATGATTTTATTTTTGGGTAGGTCACAAATACTGGAAGTATGATGGGAAAGAGAGGTAACTGGGAAGATGTTTGGGGAATGTTAGAGATGGCAGATTTAAAAAATTCCCCCACAGAGTACTTTTGTCAGAAATATTGGAGAGAACTAAGGAAATAATTATTTTGAGCTGGGATATAAAAGCTGAATTGCCTGGGTATAGAAATTGAGTTGTCTAAATATAGAAAGGCCTTACTAAAAGTAGTTCTATTGGATGCCAAAAAAAGCAGTTTTTAGAAAATGGAAATCAAATATTAAACCAACTGAAGTATTGAATATTGTAAAGGAGAGAAATTAATTTGAGGGGGGATCTTTAGAAAAGGAAATGACCAAGTTACAGAATGTGTGGGAACAGTATATGCAGAATAACGTTCTGGAGAAGGAGTAAAATTCTAGGGAAGGCAGGCCTAAGCTGTTAATCACGCTGGAGTTAAAGCAGAAAATGTGTATAATACATGAAAATAATGAATAATTATTTTTCTTTTCTATTAATGTTTGTGCACCTATGTCATTGTTCCAAATGTGTGAATTTATTAAAAGTGTTTAAATAATAAGAATTTTTGACGACTATGACTTCTGTGTACCAACAAGAATCAAGTAGTATTTCAATCTGGTAATAAAGGCATGAAGAGAAAGGGGCCTGAAGTGTAAATTATTTTATCTGGCCAAATTAAAAGTCTGAGTAGCCAAGGGTCCACCCCCCCCCCTTGTACAATCCACAAGTGGCAGAAGCAGCTGTGGCTTGAGTACATTCTGGAGTGAGAGAGTTGATACATTGACATTTACTGCAGCCCTCAGAACAGCAGTAATGAGGAGAAGGTCCCAACCATTCTTTCAGATGTATAAAAGAGAAAAGTGTTTGAATCTGGAACGTTTAGAACTTTATTTGACATTTGTTTACCAGAAAGTCTGACTAGGATAATATACCATTTTCAGTGGAGGTCTTGGAGAGAAAAGCTCCACATTGACATAATATGGTTACAGTTAAATAAAAAAAAAATGAAAGCCTAATACAGAAGAATGACATAAGTAAAAAGTCATCTTCGTTATACAGTGTGGACATATACATACATAGATATATATATATTACAAGTATTTGCACAGCTGTAACAAGTTGAAAAAGCATATTGCCAATAGATAACGTTATTCACAAGTTGCAGTTGATTGAGATGACATCAAACACACTGAGTACACTCTTCAGAAGATTGATGACTAGATAATATAACTTAAGCCAAAATATATATTTGTTCTTTGTCTAAGAAATAGATTTTACTAATTCCTTCTCTCTTAACATAGTCAAATTATTCTGGTAGTGGAAGGAGGGAAGAATTAGTTCGGCTTGTGGTAATGCAGGAGCGTAGGCATTTATGTCTAGGCAATTCAGTTTCTATAATGCAAAAGAGAGTGGAGGCAGGGAAAGCACTAGTGTGCAGGGTTGATGTAATATCAAAATCACTGAGATTTATTATGAATCTTGCAAGGTGGATCGAAAATTACTGTTTACCACTATGTTTCCTGAGATACCAGATTTTTTTTTTTTTAATTTGGCATTTGATTTATAACAAGATTTGGTAGTACTCTTACTTTTCCAGTCAACTGTGTTTTATTTATTTTTTTAATGGAGGGAAACAGTTGCTCTCTGGATTTAAAAGTGAAGAGCAATTACCTGATTCATTAAGAGGACAAAGAACCTAGTTGAAAGTGTGGGAAGGTATTAAATACAAGTGGAAGTGAGCTTGACTATAGCTTTACTAGTGAAAATAAATGCTTTACTAGTGAAAACAGATGCTATTTAATTTATTCAAAGTATATATTAAATACAAGTGGAAGTGAGCTTGACTATAGCTTGACTATAGCTTTACTAATGTAAACAGAGGCATTACTAGTGAAAACAAATGCTAATTAATTTATTCAAAGTATATATTAAGTATTAGGGCAGCCACAGTGGTGGAGCAGTTAGCATTGTCGCCTCACAGCAAGAAGCTCTCCAGTTTGAGCCTCGGCTGGGGTGCTTTCTGTGCGGAGTCTGCATGTCCTCCCTGTGGTCGCGTGGGTTTCCTCCCACATCCCAAAGACATGCTGTAGGTGGATTGGACACTAAATTGCCCTAGGCATGAATGCGTGCATGTGTGTGTCTTCTGTGGAAGATTGGGTGCTGGGCTGGTAACTCAACTCTGAAAACTCCACTACCAATCCTGTGCAGACAGGTGATCCCCTGTGTCAACCCCTAACTTGGAAAAGCCGAAAGAAGAACAAGAATATTAAGTAGACACTAAATAGCAACAGATTTTGTTATAATTAGTGATGTTGTTTAAACAGTTGTAAGTACTGAAAGTCTTTGATGTAAGTGTGGTAAAAATTTTCATGGTATTAAACTGAACACAAGTTATGGAGGGAGGGGGTGGGCATGTACATAAGGTAATGCATTGTCAATCATTCCCTAATAGGACATCTGCAAGGATGTCCTTAAACACAGCCATCTGCTGGCTTCCTTGTCGCCCTTCCCAGTTCAGACAGACTCTGATCAAATCTGCTTGTAAAGGTTTCCATCCAAAGGCCTTAACTGGAGTGGACTTCCCAGGTAAGTGGTGTTTCTTTCTGACCACGGCAAGCTTGACTATGGTTATGTCTGAGGCTGTGTACCTTTTATCAATTGGCTCTTTCCTCTCTACCAAGATAGGCTATAGAATTTTGTGCTAGTTAGATACAGCTGTTGTCTCCAGATAACCCACCATTGTCACAGTGCTGGTCCTGCTTGATGCTTCCTGAGACATGTACCCTCTCTGTGCCTCTTTGGACAGAGAGACAATAGATGCCCCTTTTGTTACATCTATTTACATCTGAAATCTAGGCATACACTAGTACCAATGGGGCTTCAGTCTTTTTCTTTTTAACGTACTATGATGGCTTAGGCTGCCTTCTTGAGTTCCCTTATACCCATCTGCAGCATAGTGTACCCCATTCCTACATAGTATCAACCTGCCAGCTGAATTGAGGTCTGTCTTCTCACCCATTTCCTCAGAAGTGTTATACTCCTCATCGACCAACCAAATCCTCATGTTCTCATAACGTTAGCATGCATTTCAAATCTGGTGACCTAACACCCCATGCATGTATCTGTTACAATAAGTACTGATTTCTACACTATATATACTCTCACTGTCTTCTGTCTTTCTTCTATGCTACATAAGCCTTTTCTTCTGCATTTCTGGTGTAAATTTAAAATTGATTTTAGAAACTGCATGTTTTGCTTTACTCATGAGCAAAGGAGTTAAAATCTTCACCCAGTGCCTTTGGTCAACTTGATGCTGATTATACAGCCTTTCAAACATCCACATAAAGCTATCAAAATCATCCCTTTCTTTATAGTGTGAAAAATGTTTTGTACTCACATGGGCATCTAGGGTTTGAGGTTTCCTTTTCCTCATGAGTCATGTGTCCCAGGTGAAGGATTTGTATATATATTTTTTAATTCTACCCATTTGTTGACTGGGTATTCCCACTGGACAGAACTGTATCGTTTCAGCGGTGACCATGGAGAACACTGTCCATTTAAATTACTTAATTGGAGTCACACAGTAAGCAAATGAAGGTGGAAAGAAGTAAACCTTGTACACTGGTCATAGCCAGGCAGCTCACTAACAGCTCAAAGCTTTAGTCCAGTATACTGACTGCCAAGCTGATCATCTCTAACTCATGGTGGTACTGCTTGTCTTTTTCTTCTGCCTCCAGCTACTACATTCTCTTGGCTGTTATGAGTTCAATGTGATTAATTTTAAATGCTGGTATCTGTAATTCTGTTTAGGCTTTGAAGCCCTTCTGGGAGGGAATGGGTTGTCATTTGTCTGCCTTCTGAACACCAACAGCTACAAGTCGCATTTCCACTACAGACAATGTTAATGCCATCTCCTCTTTGGGCGCATTAACATGCTTGCTTTCTTGTGTTCTGCTCACCTTTATAACCTTTGCTGACATTTTAGTGTAGTTTTCAGAAAAGGCCATTTCCTGTCTGCTTTTCTAAACTAAATTAATTAAAAAGGAAATAGCTGCTGTGCACAATTAAACCTTTAGGTTTTATCTTGTGACTAACAGAGTATACCTATTTTGGTATATTCATACCTTTGGTAACAATGCTGCTTTAGGCTGAACAAGTTTAGTTTCAGTACCATCACAGTGGGCTACCAAGAATACGTCACAACTGGATGGCGAAGAGGAGTTTGAAACTGATCACATTTGACTAACTGTGTAGGAAGGACAAAGCTGGCACAAGAGGGATGGTCTGTCAAGTCACACCAGTGGCATGCAGAAAGTTAAAGTAAAGGAAAGTATACACAAAAGTCTTATTCAGTAGTCCAGTTCAAAAAATGTAACCTGGCTGCAAGTACTTAGAGAATATGCACTGTTGTCAATGGTACAGGCTTCCAACATTTACACCAAGACTAGACTGCACACAAGCTGCTTACAGAGTCTAACACTTCAGACCCCTTTCTTACCACTCTTTCAGTAACCCAGTGTGTCTTCTAGTGCTTCTAATCTATGGTAACGGTTTTTCAAGCAAGTTATTATTTTTATGAAGAACACACACACACACACACACACACACACACACACACACACACACACACACACACACACACACACACACACACACACACACTTCCCAGAGAAGACAGTCAGAATTCTCTGTTTCCTCACAGATTTTCTCCTGGTGTAGTAGTACTGCCACCCATATAGATAGGCCTAGAGACCCAGGCACACTAGGTACTGAACTGCTCTTAATTTAGTCAAGTAAATGTACAAAGATTAATATTACACTGGTATTAAGCTCAGGTGATTGAGCTGGTTTTTGACAGAAGCTGTGGTTTGCACTCTGCAGTGCTCAATACCCCAGTGTATGCATCAATGGATAGATAATACCAGATACAAGATTTTGAAGTGAATAAATAAAATTTAGTTAAACAATAAAGCATTTATAGCAGTTACAGATTAAATATGCAGAGGAATGAGAAAGTGCACAAGAAATATCAAAATAACAGTCGGTACACAGACAGAGTGAGTATAGTCTCTAAACTTGATGTAAAGAAACATTGATGCCCATTATATTGATTTTTTGTATATCAAATCGCATTTAAACTGATAAAAAGAACAGAAACTGCACAGGTGGCAGAAAAAGAACAAGCATTTTATTTTTGTAATTGCATAACTAGAGGGGAAATATTAAGAAAACAGTGGTACTGTTGGGGAAAAGTTTTTGGTAAGGTAATGTGTAGGGTAAGAGGCAGCAGCAGGGTTAGGTCTATCACACAGCTGGGGATGCACAGTGGGCATTGCTTAGTGAGATGTAGATTAAAGAAAGGTATGAAGAAGTCTTTATTTTACAAAGAAGGCACTGATGATCTGAAATAATTAACTGGTTCAGATGTCAGTATTCTGATTCTTAGAAGCAGTCAAAATAGCAAGATGACTAGTGGACAAGGAGTGATTGTACCATTTAGCTAATCTAGATGGACATGAGGTCTGCTGCTGTCAATGCAGCATATTCATATTTTGATGATTGTATGTCAGTAAGTGTTAGAACAGTTAGATGTAATGATGTGAATGTCATATTCTTCTGTAACTCACAAGTTATTTAATGACTGTGTGCCCTTTTAAGTATAACCCAGTCCGTAGCACAATCAGAATAGATCTTTACATATGTCTAACTCCACATATTAGGAGTAGTCTTATTTCTTTTTACCAGTCTGGTATAAAATTTGTATACTTTGTATTTACTATAATGTAATGTGTTTCATGTGTTATATTATAATTTCTAAATGGCTGTGTTATTCCAAAGACCTGGTTGTGTGTCATTTACATTACAATCCATTTATAGGTTCATAGGTAAGGGCCACTTTAAGCTTAGCCAGTTTCCCTTTTGGTGTTTGAATTAAACTGTCCCAGTTGGTGTTAGATTGGCTTTACTTATCCCATGGTTGATAATTATACATTACCACTAGTGAGAATAACTGGGGTAATGCCATAGGTAATTTGAGGGGGCCTGTGGTTGGGATAAAGCTTTTAGGAGCTACCTCTGTCTATTAGCAGTCTTGTAATAAATATTCTAATACCCATCCATACATGCATGATGCTCTTAAATATGGACAGGGATGAACTTTGGTCCATAGCAGGGGTATCCTCTGTGACCTTTCCCTCCAAACTGTTTTGTTTAAAATAGGCACACATACATGCCACAACTGTCAATTCTGTAAATATATATATATATATATATATATATATATATATATATATATATATATACACACACACACACACACACACACACACACACACACACACACACACACACACACACACACACACCAGTATTAACTGTTACTCATCCAGTTAAGCAGATGCCATTCCAACTTAAATGTCATAGAACATGTAACACAAAAAACACTATTTATATGCCAATATGCCACTCATGTAGTGCCTTCTGTATTGATATATATTGGTATTCTATATTTTCATGTTTTGTCTCCTAAAATACCAGTATTGTACAGCTGGTCAAACTGTATGACGCACAGGAGACACTCCAAGTGCAGTTAACTGTTGACAAAACACCTATTCAAATAATAGCTAGCTGCAGACCCCCAACCATGACTCAGGACTCCTAGTCCACCTATCTGGACTTACTTGAATCCATCAAGATTCAACCCTCTTCCTGGGTGACTTTAGTTACCCAACTATAGAGTGGAAGACCTATTCTAGCCCAAATATGAACGCCCAGAGATTCCGCGACTTCATTAATGCCAGTGATTGGATCAGCTGGTCGACAACCCTACGAGAGGTGAAAATATCCTGGACTTGGTCCTAACCAACATGAGTAGCTACTGTAGCACTCATGCAGTGTCATCCTCCTTGGTAAGATCCAACCATAAAGCGATCATTTTTGAAGTCACCATCTCCCCTGACCACCCCCACCCCCCATCGGGGTCAAACAAAAAAAACTTTTCCAAAGCTGACTACAATCTCCTCAGAGCAAGTGTAAGCAGCTTCATAGCCACTGTCCCTTCAGTTGAAACTAGCACTAATGTCCAAGCCTACACCAAGAAACTATATCAGCACCTACATAGCTGTATGGACACAGCAATACCTGACAGCACCAAATCATCTTTCTCAAGTAAGTGTAAACCTGCCTGGAGGACAGCAGCAATAAACAAACTATACTAAAAGGAAAAAAATGCTGTCCAGGGCCAAGAAGGAGCAGGTGCCAAGTTGGAAGCATTCTCTCCTTTATCTGAACAAGCACATAAGGTCAGTGGTGAAATCCTGTAATAATAACTGCGAGTCCAGATTGACCACATCCACCAAGGACAATCACAAGGCCTTCTTCACATATGTCCACAATCTCAAAGGCAACACCCAAATCTGCTCTGAACTTGAGTGCCTGCAAGTTCTCCTCATTTGGTGAGGACCTGTATGCTGTCAGTGACTGTCTCTTCTTCTCAATCAGATGTGTAAGCATTTCAGTGTGAGCTTCAAACCAATTAGCATACTTGACTCTCTTTGTCCGAATGATAGATAATGTAGCATTATAGATTGTATTCCTTAGTTTTTGCCATCTCTTGTTGGTATCCGTGCATTCAGGTAGGCAAAGCCTCTTCAAGTGCTTGAACAAACTTATATACTTTTGAAGGGTCATGAATCTTGCCTATGTCAATGTGTGGCCTCCCTTCCTTTTTAGAGTGAAAGAACCTTCGCACCTGGATGTTCACCTTACTACACATGAACAAATGGTCTGTATCAAAGTCTGAGCTGTGGTAACTGTGTGTCACCCTGACACGGCTAAACTGCTATGTTTGGTGAGGACAAGGTCAGGTTGATGCCATTGTTTTGATCTTAGGTGTCACCATGAAACTTTGTGCTGGGGCTTGACATTGAAGAAGGTGTTGGTTATGCAGAGGTAATATTGGGAACAAAGTTGAAGGAGAGACTGTCTGTTTTCATTTATCTTTCCTGTTCCAAAATGTCCCAGATAATATGGTCAGTTATGATGGTCTTTGCCAACTCTGGCATTAAAATTGTCAAGAATGAATAATGGTTCACGGGAAGGGACCTCACTGATTTCAGCACTAAGCTCATAATAGAATCTGTCCTTGACTTCTTGGGTAGACATTAAAGTAGGAGCATGGACACTGAAGGTGTTGACCATGGCCACTGGTGTTTGCATCTGAATTTTCAACGGTCTTTCATTTCCCATATTCGGTGGTTTAACTGAGCCAATGAGGTTATTTTTGATTGTGAAACTAACACCATGCTCCCTGGTCTCTTTTGGAAGCTTCCCATGCCACAACAATGTAAAGTCTTTCTTCCTGAGACATCCAGTGGACAATACGCTTGTTTCCTGGAGAGCCGCAATGTCCATCTGTAATCTGCTCAACTCGTTGTTAATGACTACTGTCTTCCAAGCATCACTGATGTTCTGTAGATCTTGCATAAGGCCTGGAGTCATTGTCCTTATGTTCCATGTGTCTAGCCTAAAGGCTAGTTTATTCTTTTGCTTTTTTGTTTTTCCAGGTGTATAGTTAATGATCTACCTTTTGGGGGGTTTCTAAGCCCCACACATCCGGTGGAGTGAGTGGACCATGGCGAAGCATCACCTATTTGGCTGGGTGCTGCCCAGCTTAAGGGGGTGGCAACTGTCCAGTGAGATAAAAGGATCTCTTCCACCATTGCAAACAGTCCGTGGTTCCTCACTCAATGCCAATTGAGTGCATTGGCTTATTACTGGTAATTGCTGCTTCCCATGTTGTGTCACCTCTCTAATGTGTCATTTCCAGGGTACAGGCTTGGGCAAGTGAATTTGAAGAAACAGCTGATGCCCAGCAGCAGGTTTCCCCTCTTCATGCCACTGATGTACTTCAAGGGGAAAGGAAAGGCCAGTACAACTTGGTATCAGTGTCCTCATAGGAGCTGCCAGTGTGAGGTTGATTACAACCTTAAACTCCCTTAGGGACTCCATCCCTGGATTTTTCCTCAGGGTTTACTCCTGTAAGCCTTCACCATTACTAGCTGTTGCCTTAAGGCAATGGGGATTTTAAATCAGAGTTTGCCTTCTCCTAGGTGGATTACCTTCCCAGGCTGATGAGCCTCACCTGCCCGAAGCAACTGGTTTTAAGGAGCCAGTCAGACATCTTTGCCCCTTCTTCTGTCAGTACAAATTTTTTTACCAGACTTAGAAACTAAGCCAACCATGAAGGCCAGGAGCTGGACTTGGGTTGTCAGAGGCTATTACAGATGCATGCCATGGGAGCATTTAATAGATAGTGGAAACTTATCCCCACTTCCACCCTCTGCTATGGCAACCTTTGAAATCAGACTCAATGATGTACTAAAAGCACTCCCTTCAGGAAAAGCCACCAGGAAATATGGTATTCCCTCAGAAATCCTTAAATTTGCTAGCGGTACCCTAATTTCAGAACTACATGCAATACTTTGCCAATGCTGGAGAGAAGGTAGTGTACCGCAAGATATGAGATATGCTAAAATAGTCACTATCTATAAGAATAAGGGTGACAAAAGTGATTGTAACACTTATTGTGGCATCTCCCTTCTCTTTACCATGGGGAAGCTGTTTGTGTGTGTTGTGCTGAAGAGGCCTTCACATTCTTGCAAAGAGACTTTACCCTGAGTTTTAGTGTGGGTTCAAGGCTGGAAAGTTTGGTGTACACATGGTTTTATGTGCTAGGCAAATATAAAAAAAAGTGCAGGGTGTAGAGCAAACCTCTGTATATTACCTTCACTGATTTGACCAAGGCATTCGACTTCGTCAGTAGGAAAGGTCTGTTTGCAATTCTGGTAATGATCAGCTGTCCTCCAGTACTGCTTAGCATTATCAGGGCCTTCCATGAAGGGGAACATCATGTACGATGGATCCACATCCAAACCTTTCGAGATTCTCAGTGGAGTAAAGCAGGGGTGTGTAGTGGTGCCAGCATTGTGTCATATCTTCTTTACAGTTCTGTTGAAATTTGCTTTTTTAACTGCTACAGAGGGTATCTTTCTCTGAACCAGAATGGACGTCAACCTCTTCAGACTGTCGAAACTTAAATCAAAGACCAGGGTGCTTAGGAAGTATCTAAGGGAGTTCCTGTTTGCTGATGATGCAGCTATTGTGGCTAACTCTCAGCAAGAACTTCAGTCACTCATGGCTCACTTTGCAGATGCATGTATGGAATTTGGCCTCGTGATCAGTTCAAAGAAGACCCAAATGATGGGCCAAAATATGGGCAGTGATCTATCAATCATGGTGAGTCACTTATGAGTTGGAGGTTTTCCATGAGTTCATGTACCTAGGATCTACAATCTCTGACAACGTGTCACTTGATAGCGAGATCAACAAGCACATCTGGAAAGCCTCCACAATGTTTTCCAGGCTGACAAAGGGGGTATGGGCTAATAAGAAGCTCACTGTGCACACCAAGGTGCAGGTTTACACAGCCTGTGTTTTGAGCACATTACTGTAAGCCAGTGAAACATGGACTTGGCACTCAAAGCAGGAGCAGTGGCTTAATGTAATTCATATGCATGATTGTTATCTCATGGCAGGACAAGATCACCAACAGCACAGTACTTAAGAGAACAGGCACCATCTCCATGTTCACCCTCCTGAAGCAGAGAAGTATGCATTGGTTGTGTCATGTCTGATGCATGACAGATGGCCGAATACCAAAAGACTTCCTTTTTTGGAGAGCTGGAATCTGGAAAGAGACAAAAAGAGCGACCCAAATTGCATTACAAGGACATATGCAAGTGTGATCTCAGTGCTCACTGCATCAGTTAGAACAACTGGTATTCTTTCACCTTAGACAAGATTGCCTGGAAACAGGAAGTGAAGGAAGCTCTCACTATATATGAAACCACCTTGTCAAGGAAGGCAAAGGATAAGAGAACCCTCAGACAAACATCTGCCTACTGCTGCCCAGAGCATGGAAAGGACTTTCATTCCCGGATTGGACTGCACAGCCACAGAAGATGCTGCTCTAATCAGTCCAGTAGAGGCACAATCCCATGATCCTTTGGGATTTAAGGATGCCTACTACTAGCTGTTTGTAAAGAGAAGGAGCCCAATTAAAACACAGATAGCTTGTTAGTAGTATGACATTTTACTGAAGCATATGAACTTCATTTAGTACTATTTTAACAACTGGAGGACCAGAGCAGTAAATTTCCCTAACTAAAGATAGCACAGTTTTATAGAACAAATACACAGACTCAAGCTGTGAAGTATAGACCTTGAGAGAAGAAAGAAGCACCAAGTTGGAATTAATTTGTAGAATACCAATTGCAGTATAATAGCATAAAATAATTATAAAACAGGCCAGATGCACAAGACAATAAACTAAAGACATAGGTTTCATCTGTGTGTGGCAACTAGCAAGGTAGCGAGAACAAGGCAAATCAAACATTTGTATAAGAAAAATCTAAATAGCAAAACAGATTAAATATGTATGTATAGCTTATGGCTTTGATAAGTGGGACAGAATTAGTAACTGTGAAAAGATCAGCAAGTAGAGAGGTAGGTAGGTAGATATTCCCATGCTGTAAAACTTTTGCTGTTGCTTGTTTGTGAGGAGGAGTCTGGAGGACATATGGAAATGAAAATAATTTTGTTATAAGCTGTAAAGCACCACAAGGTAGACCTGTAATACTAACCAGTGAAGTAACTTGAGGCATAGTTTAACCTGCAAGCCTAGCAGAAATAATGTGCCCTAATCCTATTACTGGTTTCTCAGGTAGACTGTAATGTCAGTGTATACTTAGTATAACTGCCTAGGTTAGGGCAGTCTAAGGTAAAGGTATTTATATCTAGCTTGGAGTCCTAAACCCTGGTATTTGGAGCAAGTGACACTGAATGCAAGACGTTCAGCCTGAAACAACTTGAGTAAGACATTCTGTGAATATGAAGTGGACAAGAGTTTCACATAATTGGGTAGTACTGAAAAATGCTTTATGGGAGGTAAGTATAGAGTAGGGCAGGTAATGAAGTGTGGACACACCATTATTCTGGCTCTGTAAACTATAAATGATTGCAATGTACAATGCTCCACCTCACTGGCTGGTCTTGCCTTTGCGGGATGGCTATCAAAACTGTTATAATTCCTCATTGGGTTTGCTTCTCATTTCAAATCTTTGATGCCATTTGTCAGGATTGTGGCCTTTGGTCCACAGTCTGCACACTGGATTTCTGTTTTTCCCTCTTTCCCAGTGCTGCCTGTTATGTTGAATTTATGCTGGATGTATCTCTGTATGGCTATGGAGCCCATTTTGAATCTGCCATAGTTTAAGGCTGGTGAAAACCACTGGAGAAGCATCTCCACATCAGCCTTAAGTGAAGGGTGAAGTACCTGGCTGTGCAGGCTCTAGAGGCAGTTTTGATCCCAAGCCTTTCCCTGTGAGTTCAGGCACTGTGGATGTAGTACAGTAACTGAATAGGCTGAGGAGGGAAAGGACACTTCTACACCTTTATAGGGAATCCGTCCATGTCTGCGAATGGTCCACATTCCAACTGGTTGTCCATTTCCAGAGGAATTAGACACCCTGAAGTTACCATCTGGATTGTTGGCCTTATCAAAAGATTATCGTTTCACCATTTTCTGGAGTGGGACATTACAAAGGTTGACCAGTTTGTCATCTGCAAAAATAGTCATACCAAGTGCTGTTTCCTTTAATAGGGCATGGTGGGTGAGTTCTCTCTGAACTGGAACTAGTATTCTTTTATGCATTCTTTTCTTTGTTCTGATCCCCCTGTTTAATGTCAGGTTGATTTATTTTAGTTAATAACTGTTTATTGATTAGGATATCTGAATGGACTAGCATCCCCTCTTTACTTTGGAGATTGAGTGAGAAAAGATCCAGAAGGTGGTTTTATATTTGCATAATAAGATGTAAAAATTAAAAGGGGTAAAACAAGAAATTGACATTACTGTACTGCATAAAATAGTTCAGAGTAGGGATGAATCTAATAAGTAGAACAGAATACTATGAGAGGCTATATTTATTTATTTATTTATTTATTTTACATTTGAGTATATTTTCTACAGAGGGTTGAGGAGGAAAAGCTCAATTATCATACAGAGAGTTTACATTTTAACAGGAGTCTATATTTTGAGCAGACATTCAGTTTTGTAAAATGGGATTGGTTTTTGACAGTGCTAATACAGTAGATATAATCATCAAAGGAGTACATATGAAGTCAGAGTGATGAACAAATATGGACAGAAAGAACACACTGGTGGCACTGATGATCATTTCAGGGCATGATATCAAATCAGAAATGTGTAATTGTAAGTTAGCTCAGTTGCATAAAGGAAGAAAGTTGTGACTATGCCACAGGTGACTCAGGTTTGTTTAGTGACTCAGGTGCTTGTAGGAACTGAATGGGGAGGATGGGAGCAAGAGGCTACTGCCAGCTCATCCATCTTGAGTGGAGGGAGGTAACTTTGTCTTGTCACATGCGTGATACTTAGCAGGAACACTAGCTGTTTGCCTAGTGCAAAAATGAGCTGGCCAGATGACAGTGCTTTTACTGCAGTGGTGTAATGCAGCAGTAGGGAAATTGGCATAAGGGGTAACATTTCCTCTTGAGAGTTAACGATTGCAAGCTAAGAGGAGCTGTTGTGTGGAGGAGATGGGTGATCCTTGGATGAGAGGGTAGGGCACACCCAGGATCAGCAAGCTGGTGTGCTACCTACCATTTGACTTTCACTGGAGAAAAAAGGGATTAGAGGAATTCCTAGGCAGGAACAAATGGACAACAGGGCTCTAACTTGGCCTAGTAATACCCGGTTCCCATTTCACTGGAATGAATCTGCCACTTAGGTAAAGGCAGAGAAATCATCGAACAAAGATGGGGGTGGGTGGGTGGAGACTAACACATGGAATTGAGATACAGGCTGGGGCGCACTGAGGAATGATTTAAGATGTGTTTTTGCCGTTTAGTTTCACCTCTAAACTTGCAGACATTGAAAATTGGTACAAACGGCCTTGAAAAGTAGGTAAATCCAGCCAAAAATCTAGATATCTTATTAATATAAAATGTGAATACCAAATAGTATGTAAACCTTCCTGCTTTCAGTAAGAATGTGGGATACAAAACAGAACTAGTGCTCTGGCCAAATGCAAAGGAAAGAATGCTGAATGATGTGCATGGGTAAAGAAAGAACAGTCCAACCTCCAAAATATTCAGCGCTGCAAAATGACCACAATGACAATTTCAGCTTGGACTTCGTATGGTTTTAATTAATTCTAAGGTGAAAAGACAAAGTATACCAGCTTCAGTACAAAAGTACATCCCAGTGGGTTGGGAAGGGGAAACTCGGAGCAGAGCAACCTGCCTACATTACATACACTGCACACAAAATGCCAGGGATTTTTGTTGTGCTATCACTAGAGAGAGCTGCTTGATGTACCACACATCCCTGCACATAGTACAAACTACAGCTGCTTTCCATCATCGTTCTCTGATCCAGAAAAGCAGCTGCTGTGGTTCTCCTGCATGCAGCAATTTAAGTCCTGATCATTTTAATACATGGGGAAAAAACTACGCAAATTGAGACTTAATCTAGCATTATAAGGTTGAAGTGTAAATTGATTTATTGTGAGTGCGCCAAACCTCATAACGTTAAAATATTTATGCTGTACTTCCAATATTATGGATCATTTCATAAGAAAGCAGTTAACAGGGCCTGTACACTACAGATAAAATCAGACGTATGAAAGGAAAGCATCTGCTGTTATAATGGTTTCCCACCAGTAAGCTGCACCACTAATAATTAGTGCACCTTTTCATCTTTTATACCTCGTTTTACTACCTGGGTGCCATCTTCTGCTGACCATATAGGAGAGGTGTGACCTAGTCTGGCTGATTAGCTCTGTTGCCAGCTCACTAATATCAAGTGTTCGTGTCAACACTGACAAGAGATGACACTGTAGATTGATTACGAACACTACAGGACAGTGAATCTAAGACATCCAGGGTTGCCCTACTATGAGCACACCAGGCTGGGGGGGGGATGTGATGAGCGGTGGGACTAACACTGCTGCTAAATACAAGAGCACTGTGAAATCATAACATTTAATGTACCACTTCAAGACTATGGGAGCTTGTATTAAATAGCTGAAAATCTAACTATAAAAGACAGGAACCAAAGTAAGAGACACCATAGTAGAAGAAAAAAAGACAGCTTTGAAACATCAAAAGAAGGCTCTCCTCCACATATGGGCGACTTTTCATCTTGCATATATATCAATACGACACTTCTACTTAAAATCTGTGTTCAACACAAACTATATATTATAATTTTGTTTAAAACTTATTTTTTAAATTAGATGTCTTCTTGACAATACATCTTTCCATACTTTCATTACTTAAAGCATTTTTTTACAGTTTCAACTTCAATGGACATAGATAAACAACCATAGTACCTGACTTATTTCCTATGTAATTTAGGCTATACTTAACTTTATAAGTATAACTACATAACTATACAATGAGGAACTATATATTCTCTCAAATTATAGTGTCAGATGCTCACAGGAAGTATTTTACAAAACTAAGAAGTCAACATATCGAGGATGTCATTCTCATGGTCACATTACCGCACAAAGATACACACATTATTAACCCGGTAAACATTAAGATTTCTCAACTTCAATATACTTAACTCAGAAGTGTCCATGTGACAAAAAGGGTGTGTATATGTTTGTGTTGTTCTTTGTCTAGTTTTCTCTGAAGTCTTGTGCATGTGCAAAGACAAAAAGCTTCATTAAACAAGAGAAATTGGTTGGTGTTTCCAAGCTGTCTTTTTGTTTTTGAAAATCTAGCTATCTTTTAGGAATCACAAATGATGCCAGCTTTATCTTGCTTTGTCTAGTCTGTTTATTTTTTTTTCAGGTTATGGACAGACTGGTCCCATGTGCCACAGAGCAGGATATGACTCCATAGCAGCTGCAGTATCTGGTTTACTCCACATCACAGGACCAGAGGTAAGGATTATGAACTAGGCATTTAAGCCTTTGAATGGGCTTTCTTGCTCTGGTGCAACATCTGAGAAAAAAATGACAGGAAATTAATTTTAGTTCATGTGATGCATCCAAAGTACTGGTTTCATGCCATATTGCAGGTTGAGTATTTTTTTTAATTCTTAGAGGAACCAACAAAGACTGAATATTTTTTGGAAGAGTGTCTCCTCTGTAAATGGGCTGCACCCACTAGTACTAACCCAGTTAAAGAAATATGGAAATAAATACATTAGTGTCTTGAGCTATCAGTTGTAGCTGTTCCACATTCCAAGTTGAGGTGCTGTACTCATTACTATGTGATGCACAGCCTGGAATGAATGATAAAAAATAAGTGGCAATTGTAATCTCAACCCCTAAGTAATGAGGTTGTCCACCCAGTGCTGAGCATTCTTTTTGTGGCTCTCTGACCCCCATCTGCTCCAACTTTGCTTATGTTTTGAGTGTGTCAGTCTGATAAAACTGAGGTGTCATCCTGTGTTAAAGGTCTTTTGCAGAGATCATGCAAGCTACTTTTAGAAAAAGACCAGGCCTTCTACGAGAATTCCTCCTTACAGCATGTATAGTGTCATCAATTCAGGGAGCTTCTCTGGGTAAGCTGCAGTTCCACTTCTTCTTTCCCCAAGACATGGCCAAAGAGAAGAAGGACTGTAGGTGCAAGGCAAGTAAGAGAAGAGGTCACTTGCATCTTGCTGATAACCACCATCAAGATGTACCTCCTGCTTCCATGACTGCAACACATATCAGGCCAGATATGGCATTCATGTTCTTCTCGGAAGATGTGAACATGTAAAAACAGTCTGTCCCAGAGATGGAGTAACCATTGGAAAAATTTGTCCCATCACTGTGTACCATTTAAATTTGGTGGAGATTTAGATCTTCTTTAGCTCAAATGTTTGTGGAACCTTTTGTCTTAAGAGTCAAGAGCAACCCAGCACATTGGCTAACATAGTACACCAAAGAACTAATGAAAACATAAGATGGGGCATGGAAAGCATGGTTAGCCCATACAACTGATCAATACCTAAAAGTATTTTAATATTTGTGAAGTTTTACTAAATCCAAGGTCAGGGTGGTAAAGAAAAGTCATTACCGTAACTGACTGAATACTCATCATAACTGCCAAAACCTCTCTTGGAAAAACCTCAGTCATTTTCTACACCATGGAAGATCTTCCCAGCACAATCCACCCCACAAACATTTGGCACAAAACACCACTTGTAAATTTAGCACTCCATTTATTCAAACAGGAATCACACTGTTGAAAGATGCCAACACTTTAAACCAACCTACCTACCTCTCTAACTCCCCAAACTCAGCTTGCCAACTATCAACCAAACCCTACTTTTACTTTAAAGCCTGTCTCTACCAACATTACCAAAAATACTTGTCTGAACTAAGACTGAAAACACTAGCAGTCAAACTTCCTACAGAAGATATATATAGGTGTAGGGCAGCTGATCAAACAACCAGCTAGTCTGACACCCAAAATATCGTTTTTAAATCGTCAAAACAACAAATACCAACACATTCTGTCCATTCCTCCTCACACCTCCTGCTAATTATATATACAAATTCTGAGATCACACAATTGCCATGGACAGGGAATACTCCCCTAATTGTGGATTATTGTTCTCACACACCTGTCGACTATCTGTATCGACCAAATGGTGTTGACCAAATAGATGTCAGTGTAACTGGCCATTCGACCAGCTGCTTATAACCAGTATATATTAAAATGACCACTGATGCTTTGGCAAACCTCATTATCAGATTTATCCAGGAATTCTGTGTGCCTTCATTTTGGAAGCAATCTTATATCATTCTACTACATAAGGGAGATGACTCTGAACTCCCGAACTATGACCCATTGCCATACTTTCTCCAGTATCCAAAATCCTGGAAAAGTGTATCCACTCATAATTAGTACAATATCTTTCGGATGCAATCTTCTATCTCCAATAAAACATGGTTTCCAACACTATCTCAGAACAAACATAGTCCTCCTTAGCTTTCTACATAGTCAACCTCAACAGGAATGCCGGTAAACTAGTTTCAGCAACATTCCTAGACCTCTACAAGGAATTTGATACCACTTCCTACAAAATATTACTAAACAAACTGGCCAGCCTTGGCTTTTCAATAACCAGTCTCACTTGGTTCCAAACCTAGTGCAGTGACAACTAATTATCAGTTAAATGAGGAAACAAACTCTACCTTCTTCTCAGTCTCAGTAGGGGTGCATCAAGGCTCAGTTATGGACTTATTCATATTCACAATATTTACATATGATTTGCACTTAGCTTGTGAACCTGCCTGTATTGTCAAATATGATGATGACTTCACCCTAATCTGATCTAGATAGAGTAACACAACAAGCATTCTCAAGTGTTGAAACATGGCTATAAAAATCACAACTTCTACTTAATCCTCCATCTCCCACAAAAAACAACCTAATACTGTTCACAACAAGGTAAAACCAAAAACTCAAGATGGCCGTGATGTCAAAGATAAAAGTGACAACCAATAATGTCCAAAAATATACCAGGAATGCACAGTTTACACCACAGAGTTTATTAAAGCAAGCAATAAAATCCAAACTCAATCCGGACGCAAAGCTTTTGAGACAAGGTATTTATCAATGCTTCAGTAATAGCAACTGCATAAAAGGTCAGTGCACTTCTTTCATTTTGACTAAGATTACAATATTTAGTCTGACTAGATTTCTCAAATAATGCATTATAAATATCCTGTTCGCACATTTCTACAGCTGCTTTTTGCAGTTGGTGTACGCATTGGAGTAAATGTACTAGGTCTTTTTAAATTCACATTAGATGCATTCATACATTTGCAATATAAGAGTTTGTCATTAGAAAGCATATACTTAGATAAATTCACAACAGTTTGTCCAACAATTATTTCTTGGTCTGTTTGCTCCACGTAATTGGGCCCAAATGATGATGGAGTACAAATGGATAAATTATTTTAGAGCAGCTGTATTACCAAGTTTAAATTGCTAACATAGTGTTAAGCCAGTTTTAAAATTTCGACATAATTGTATATAATTTTTATAGTAATGTTGTAATTTGATATTCATTTTGGGCTGTGTATATATATATTTCATGATATACTAATTAGTTTTGATCTATTTTTGGCTAGCTGATTGAGTTTAATTGATAATAATTGTATTTAAGTGACCTTTTATACAGTTGCTATTATTGAAGCATTGATAAAGAGCTTGTTTCGAAAGTTTTGCATTTGGATCGTGTTTAGATTTTATTGCTTGTTTTAATAAACTCTTCATGGTGTAAACGGCATGTTCCTGGTATATTTTTGGACCCTGTTCACAACAAAACAGTGTCACAGTATTAGCACCTCATTCAGTGTCACTGCAGCTAGCAACATGGCAATAGAAGTTGTTTACCACACAGAACTTCTAGGGGTCGCAATAGATAATAAACTAAAATTTGTATAACATATACAGGAAGCCATATTAAAATAAACAGCAAAAGCTGGGTCTTCTTTGCATGACAAATCCCTTAATGACAGATAACTGCAGAAAGATACTCACCTCTTCTTACTTTCGCTAAACTGCAATCTTCTCAACTAAGCAAACTAGAACAATGCAACAACTAAGTGTGTAGATTTCCTGTCATCCTACTATTTGGAACATACCACTTTGAAGCTTTAAAGAAGTTAAAATTGGATGTCATTTACCAAATTTCGTTTCATACTCACAACAAAGAGTAGTTCACGCTATCTATCAACCCAATAAATGCCCTTCCTTAAAATATCTGCTCCAGAAATATGCTATGGATAAAAATCTTTGCTCTAGGAAAAAGCTACTTTTATTATGATGCACATTCTATAATTCAGCTGGGGATTCCTTATACTCCAGCTTTATCTCTGACTTGTGGAACAAAATCCCGTTTCCACTGAGAGATACTGCAAACCCACATTAGTTTAAAACCATATCCAGATGTTCTTCTATTCTCATGTTGCAGTTTCATTATAGTAGGGAGGTTGCTGCCTGCAGCGCCGCCATCCGGCCAGTATACCACTTTGCTCCTGGAGGGTACATGTGACCTCCCTTGTCAAGGCCATAAACCAGTGTAGGGTATAAAAGTGACATTTGCATGTACCCTCTTCAGAATTTTTCTGCCACAGTGAACGTCAGACTCCTGTTTGCCAGTTCCGAAAGCAGATTGCTGTTTTTCAGACGACTGGTTAAAGCTACTGCTCCAGACCAAATGACCGCTTCAGTCTACCGATACAGATAAGTGCCCTGTTGGGTTTTTCTTTGTCTTTTGATTACTGCTAAGACTTGCATATCAACTAGAAAGAGGAAGTGTGCTTGTGGGAGACTAATTCCTAACAAGGACATGCACGAAAAGTGTGTATTTTGCTTAGGCGAGGCCCACAACCATATGTCCTGCCCCATCTGCAAATCTTTTGTCCCAAAAACATTTTGCAGATGTCTGGCCACATTAAAACTGTATTTGGAAAATCAGAGATTACGACATCTTGCACTCGGTATGGAAGGTGGAGTAGAACTGCCCGCTGAGCTGCCGAGGAAGAAGGCCAAGAAAATCGGGGCGGAATTCCATGCTGTGCTTCAGGCTTCCGAGCAGATTCTTCAGACTGATGAAAGTCCAGGATCTTCTCAGACCTCCATTTCCAAGCCAGGCCCAGGAACCTCAGTGGAAGCTAGGATGACAGAAACTTTAAGTACGTCCACTGAGGCTAATCAGCCATCACATCCTGATGGTGGCGGGGAACCATGGCTCATTCAGCCGGAGGGCCCTGCATCTACACTTCACCCAGACAGATGTCAGCTCCGATTATTTCTCCACTGGCTACCCCCTTGAAGAGAAAACAAAAACTAAAGCATCCTGAGCCTCAACCGGTTCCTGGATGGGAAGTGCTTTCACAAAGTCTTTGTAAGGCATTCGAGGCCCTGCAGACACAACAATTACCACCTGCTCCCTCTCCTCAGCCTCCTTTAGAGGTATCAGAGGAAGACTACTCCTCTTAAGAGTAATCAATTACTTATGAATCTCAAATAGACTCCCCCAAGGATTTCATTACACCAGAGGAGGAGGACTCTATTACTCCTGAGTCCCCAGGAAAATAATTCACCTTTGGAAACACAAACTCCCTCATGAGGGAACATTTCAAGTGGCAGGCATCAGAAGTATCTGACACCAAGAAAAGGTACTTTGACCTACTTCAAACGGGGTAACCATCTCCTTCTGCTGTGCCCCCTTTGTTACCTGCTTTCCAGGATGCCTTTTAGCTGCTTCTCAGTCCCCAGACTCACAACCACCAGCCTCAAAACATCCGGACCATTTCTATAAGGTCCCTCATTACACACAGTTCCTTTTTAAAACCCTCCAACAGACCCAGAAGTTATTGCAGTCTCTGCTGACAAAACATCCAGACAATTGCCTTCTGCTGCTCTCTACCTGATAGATAAAGACAGCAAATTGATGGACAGACTAGGGAAGAAAGTGTATACCTCCTCTACTCTGGCTAGAAGAGCTCTCAACTACCAAACTCATATGACTAGGTATGTCCTGGACACCATCACCAAAGCTTCTACCCTCCTCTCTGAGGCTCCTGACTCTCCCATTAAAGCCTAAAGTAACACCCTACTTTCCACAGCATCCCAAGTTACTAGGCCCTCCATCAAGTGCAGTTATGATGCTGTGGAAGCCTCATCAAAATCTGCTGCATCAGGCTCAGTTTTGAGACAATATTCCTGGGTGAGACTACAGCCACTCCCTATGGATGTACAAGCAAAATTGCTTGATGTACCACTAGACAATAAGGGTCTGTTTGGCCAAGCCTCAGCAGAGCTTCTCAAATCCCTTCAAGAAAAGGGAAAAGAACTTCAAAACCTAAAACATTTACTGGTATCCCCTATACCTAGATACCACAGGAACTAACCACAAAAACCTTCCTTTTTTAGAAGACAGTCCTCACACCCAGCTCCTCAGTCATAGGGATGTAGACAACCAAGGAAAATCTCTACTCCCAGGTTTCCCACCAACTCTACCACCACCCCCTTTCGGAGTCAGCCTGACCAAACCAGACCACCTCCACTGTGACTTACCACCCTTAGATCCAAACACCCCCTATCCCTTTGTCTCACCATCTCCCTATCCTCCTGGTGGATAATTACATCAGAACAGTGGGTTCCCTCCATCATTCAGAGGGGATATTTCATGACTTGGTGGATGTTATCCCCCTTCCAGGGTATTCCTCAACCACCTGCAAACCAAGCTCACCTTTTCCCACTCACCATTCAAGAAATACTAGCTCAGGGCACCATAAAGCAGGTACCTACCCACAAATAGGGTTACCACCTGTCCCACTTTGCGAGGGGCAGTGTGTCCTGACAAAAAATATTAAAAATGGCAAATGTCCTGAGATTGTAGGACATAATTATTTCCTATATTTTATGTAGTAGTTGCATAAAACAGTTATTCTGTCTCTAAAATACCTAAATGTTTTAAGAAACAGAATAAGCAACTAAAATGCTACAAGAATAAGCTTTTATTTAGGCAAAAAAGTTAAGTTCTATCCTTTGTACTGACCATGGGTATGTGTCGGCCTAAAAAATCTGATGTTTGTACTGAAAATGTCCCACTTTGGCCATTTGAAAAGGTGGCAACCCTACCCACAAAGATACATAAGCTTCTACTCCAGAATGTTTCTGGTACCAAGGAAAGATGGCCCATGGAGGCCAATTCTAGACTTATCTTTCCTAAACCTCTTTCTCAAGGTACCCAGCTTCAAAATGATTACCTTACCCTTGCTCTTACCACTTATACCCACACAGGCTTTCATGGTAGCCCTGGATTTGAAGGATGCCTACCTGCATATTCCTATACATCCAGGGTACAGGAAATTCCTCCGCTTTGCAATGGGTTCTTGGCATTTTCAATTCTCTGCCTTGCCCTTTGGACTCTCCACTGTTCCTCGAGTGTTCACAAAGTGTCTAGTGCCCTTCATTTCTCACTGCAGAACACAGGGTATACAAATATATCCATATTTAGATGACCTGCTTATTCATCAACACCGCCAAGTCCTTCTACTCCACCTACAACAGATGATTTCCACCCTAACTCAATTAGGGTTTACCATAAACCACGAAAAGTCTCACCTTAACCCCACTCAAGACCTGGTTTTCATGGGATGCAGGATCAGAACAGACAGAATGAAAGCCTTCATTCCAGGCCAAAGAATCCTAGACCTTTGTCTGTACTTCAACAATCTCCTCACCCACTCCTCCTTGCCAGCTCAGGAATTCCTAAGAATGTTAGACCACATGGCATCCCTTATACCCATGTTACTTCTGGCAAGACTCCACATGCGGAAAATTCATTGGATCCTGAAGAACTTATGAAGCCAACACTCCCAGCTCATGGATTCACCCCTTCTCCTATTTCAGTGTCTGAAGAGGGAATTCCAATGGTGGGTATCAGCACTTTACCTCAACCAAGGATCCCCCCTACAGGTTCCACTCCCCCTACAACAAGTCTTCACAGACACATCAGACTTTTGGGGTGGGGTGCAGTGCTACTAATAAACCTGAAACAATTCACTGTACAAGGAAAATGGTCCAACCTCAGTTCAATAATGCTGAAATTCTTATCTCAAAACTACAAATTAATAAAAACAAAAATGTAAACATTGTCTCTGTTTACATTCCCCCAGGGAGGAACACAGAAACCTTAGAAGACTTCTTATATTGGTTATCCAATAACTACCCCCAAGAAACAATTGTTCTTGGGGATTTCAACATTGACTGGAACACTTGCTCTTGTGAAACCCCCACAACCCACATAAACTTCTGTGGAGTTACTCAAATCATAACCTCACCCACCAGGACAAGAAAACCCAATAACAAGGAAAGTACCCTAGAATGGATACTCATCAATACCCATCTTCAATCCTATAAATCAGGCACTTTGCCTAATGACCTAAGTGACCACTGTCTCACCTATGTAATCAAGCTCAAAGTAGACTTCTCCTACCAAGCCACCTATAGAACATTAAGAAACAACAAGAATTTATATTCTCACCAAGTTTCAAAATGAACTTAAGGCATGCAACTGGTCAGTACTAAAAGGTCTCCCCCTAGATGAAGCAGTAGCATACTTTAACACCAAATTCCTTGCTATTCTTAATTCCCATGCTCCCAGCTGCTCTATTAGAACCAAGGTTAATATTACACCATGGCTTTCTAAAGATTCCAAAACCAAAGTTTCACTCCGAAACAAAGCATGGGCCACCTACCAAAAAACAAAAGCCCCACTTGATCAATTAAGATTCAGACAGCTATGGAATGACACCAAAAAATCTATAACCTTAGACAAAAAGAACTACTGCTACCATCTACTGCAAAAACACCAAAATAAACCTCAAAAGGTCTGGGCAGGAATAAACCTACTACTCCACCCAGGCCAAACCGCCACTCCACCCCCCTCAGCTTCCCAACAAAAATCCCCAGTAGACATTTCTAATAACTTCAACAGCTTCTTCACAGAAACTATCCAGTCTCTAGCCAGCCAACTCCCTTCCAGCGGCTCTAATTCTAATGCAGCCACACCCAGTACCCAAAATACACTTTACCTTCCAACCTGTTCTTACTCAACTTATTCATGCCCTCCTTAAGAAACAAAGACCCACCACCCTGGCTGCCGACCTCCTCCCAGCAGACTATCTGCAAAAGGCTGCTGACGCCATATCTAACCCCATCTCAATCTTGATCAACAGAGCTATATCTGAAGCTACTGTACACACTATATGGAAAATCTCCCATGTCATACCTCTCCATAAAGGAGGCAGTTCCACTGTCAAACTTTAGACACATAGCTGTTCCGTCACCTCTAGCTAAAATTATGGAGAGAAGTGCGTACACATACAGCTCATGCACTACCTCGCACAGAACAAGCTGTTTTCCAAATTTCAACATGGCTTTAAGCCACACCACAGTACCACTTCTGCCCTCCTCTCTTTCTCCAACGTCATTAACCACAACTGCAATAATAAACTATCCTCAGCACTCTTTCTAGATCTATCCAAGGCTTTTGACATGGTTGACCACAAAATGCTTATAAATACCTTGAAGGCCTTCTCCTTAAACAGCCATGCACTCCAGTGGTTTCAATCCTACATGCAGGGCAGGCAACAGGGAGTCCTATGGCAGGACAAGCTATCATCTTGCCTACCCATCACATTTGGAGTCCCCCAGGTCTCTATACTATGACCCCTTCTTTTCTCCATCTTTATCAACGACCTTCATTCAGTCATCCCAGATGCTACCTGCATTCAGTATGTGGATGACTCCACCTTGATTTGTTCTGACACCTCCCCAGCTACTTTATTCACATTAACCCAAAATACCTTCAATACAGTGGAGAAATGGCTCTCCAGTCAACATATAATCCTAACCCCCAACAAAACTAAGCTGCTCCTCTTCTCCCCAACACGCAGGACCCCCCTGTCATCTTTCAACATAACCACTAACAATGGCACCATTATCTCCCCAGAAGCTCAAACTAAACTACTGGGTGTCATAGTTGTAACAATCTGAAGTTTGATGTGCATATCAATCAAACTATCAAAACCATTAATAAAAAACTTGGCTGTCTTTACAGAATCAAACCTTTCCTTACCCCACTTGCTAGAACTGCAATTGCCCATTCCCATCTACTATCAACTCTTATCTATGCCTCACCTCTATTCTCCAACTTAAACAAAACAGATCTTAATAAACAATCATCCTGCTATAACCACATTGCCAGATTTGCTACTGGCACAGCCTACTGGACACACCACTGTCACAACCTAAATTGCCGAGGATGGCTTGAACTGCCTAGCCTGCTGCAGTTCAATCAGCTAATAGTGGCACATAAATTCCTTTACCAACCAGAAAATACACCTGCGCTAAAAAATATTATCAGCCCCTACACTAGCACCCGGCCACTGCAATCATCCACTAGACTCCTAGTTCAAACATACAAATCCAACTACTCGGCTGGGGACTCACTGTTTGCCAACTCTGTTGGAAAAACATGGGACAGACTCCCAGTTGAGTTGACCCTAGAATCCTCACTAACTCAATTAAAAAACAAACTCAAGAAATACTTCAAAACGCATTGATTATGTCCTTGCACTAACCCCAACTAGTGACCTCTCTATTACTTAGGTGCCTTACCTTCAACTACTTCTAACTTTTTTCTACCACACCATTTCAGGAAGGGTCAGTTGTATAAATGCTACTCAATGTGTCTTAAACCAGAATGTAATGTTATGTATATATAACTTTAAGAATAATGTTCTGTTTTGTAAAGTGTTTTATAATAAGTTAGTACTATATGTGCTAAATGCTGGTATTGCGTATGACTGTAATCTGCTTGAAACTAGGATTTACTAAATGTTCAGTGTGTATTATTATCTTGGAGCTTTTCTCCCCGGGCCTCCGCTGAAAATGCACATATATCCAGTCGGACTATCCCATTCAACAAATGTAAAATAATAAAATAAATAAATAAATAACCAACCTAAGACATAAAGACCATATCAGTATCAAGGAACTGAGGGCACTACTGCTAGCCCTACAGACATTCAAATCAGCTATTCATCCAGGAATCCTGAAAGTGATCACTGACAATATGACTGTCCTGTGGTACATAAACAAGCAGGGAGGAACAAAGTCCTACCCTCTGTGCAGTGTGGCCACCCAGATTTGAAACTTAGCATCATCAAACCAGATTCACGTGGTAGCAGTGTATAGTCCCTCAACAGAGAATGTTATGGCAGACGCACTCAGCAGAACTTCAGCTCCCTCGCGTGAATGGATAGTTCACAGAGAGGTATTCCTGGACCTTATCCACAGGTGGGGTATTCCACAAGCAGATCTCTCTTTGCCTCCCCCAAGAACAGACAGATGCCCAGATTCTGCACGAGGGACCCACATCCACAAGCTTGGAAAGTGGACGCCTTCTTCTTTCCTTGGGAGAGAATGTACCTCTTTGCCTTCCCTCCCTTCACACTGATTCAGAAAGTCCTCCTGAAAATACAGAGGGACAAACCCAAAATCCTGTTGGTGACCCTCTTTTGGCCAAGACAGCACTGGTTTCTCCTTCTCCACCTACTAGCCAAGGGCAATAATCACAGGTTAACCCACCAAACAGACCTACTCACACAGGACAGGGGATCCCTACTACACCCCCAGGTGAATAACCTGAAACTGACCTTATGGGTGATAGGGTTCTAATCCCCTACAGGCACCTATACTCAGAGGACATACTCAGTGTTCTGCAGGAGGCCAGAAAACCTAGTACCAGGAGAAATGATGTACCTAAATGGAACATATTCTCCAAGTAGTGTCAACGGAAAAACCAGGACTGTCTAACAACCTGTGTACCTGTGGTCCTTTCCTATTTGTGTGAGCTGCTTCACTCAGGACTAACTTACTCTTCAAATTCCATTTATCTCCCATCTCTGCTTGTCTGCACATATCGCCCCCCCTGGCTTTGAGATTGGAAGTCAAGCTTTTTCGGAAAGGGGTACTTCATATCAGACCCACCAGAAAATCTAGACCTACCCCTTGGGACCTGAATTTTGTACTAGAAAAACTTACATTGCCACCCTTTGAAACCAGCCCATTCAGTATCCCTAAAACTGTGCACCCTGAAAACAGTTCTACTAGTGGCCCTCACCTCTGCAAGGAGGGTATCAGAGATACAAGTCCTTATGGCTACCTCTCCTTATCTTATTTTTCACAAGGACAGAATTGCCCTCAGGATTAATCCCTCCTTCATGCCCAAGGTGGTTAATGAACTCTCATTAAACCAGACCATTAAGCTACTGGTTTTCTACCCGCATCCACAAAATTCTCAGAGAGGACCCTCCATTCTTTAGATGTCCACAGCTATTACTTAGACAAAATCAGACTTATCAGACAATCTGACCAACTTTTCATCTCCTTCCATCCGAGAGCTCTAGGGAAGGCAGTCTCCAAACAGACCATTTCTTCATGGATCTCTAAATCCATTGGCATGTGCTATTCCTATCATGGAAAATCCTTACACAGTCATGTCAAACCTCACTCTACCAGGGCAGATGCCTCCTCAGTTGCCTTTTTCAAAGGGATTGATAACGCTTCCATTTTAGAAGTTGCCACTTGGACTTCAGTAAACAACTTTATCAAACATTACAAACTGGACCTAGCCTCCATAGCCAGAGCAGGGTTTGCCAGGTCAGTTCTTCAGAGCCTCATCAACCAGGGACCCCAATACTCCACCCAGGCTCATACCTAAAGCTCCCTATGGTAATGAATACTGCAACATGAGAATAGTACATAGAAT
This sequence comes from Protopterus annectens, assembly GCF_019279795.1. Lineage (NCBI taxonomy): Eukaryota > Metazoa > Chordata > Ceratodontiformes > Protopteridae > Protopterus > Protopterus annectens. Next base: position 358,431,351 of record NC_056731.1, on the reverse strand, counting down.
AGTTGTGTAAGAACTTGCCATAACCTTAGATATCCTCGTCTTCCATGTTGCAGTATTCAGTCCCCCCACCTGCCTCTCTACTTTGCCTAACTAACATACCCTGGCTTACCTGTGGGGACATAGTAATTTTCTCGTCCAGTCTCCCCACTAAACACAGCCTACCTAGTACCCTAGGGTCTAGTCTACATGGAAGTCTAAAGTGTCACCCCATTATGACTCTCTCTTAACCCACAGGAGTACTACTGTTATGCAGCAGTTCATTCTGTAGAGGGTACGTGCAGACTTCACTTTTATACCCTACGTCGGTTTATGGCCCTAACAAGGGATGTCACACATACCATCCAGGAGCAAAGACTTTGGTATACTGGCCAGATGGCAGTGCTACAAGCAGCAACCTCCCTACTGTAATGAGTACTGCAATATGGAAGAGAAGAACATGGTTATGGTAGTTCTTACACAACTATTCTTTTCACCTAAAAATATCTCTCCTCTGCAACTGCTCACTGCATCCAAGATAGCCGGTATAGTGCCTGATGTTACTTTTACTGTATTTAATGTCTTTTCAGTAACACCATCTATTGAGTCTTCCGTTTGGATTCCTCTGATGTTTCTATCTATCCCACCTGACTACAGTACAAATACCTCTGATCTCACCTACAATGATCACATATATAATCCCACACTTCACCTGCTTCTCATCTCTCTAGTCACCCTTTGTCCTTTATTTTTAGATAGTATATTTCATCTGTGGCACCCTCCTACCTCAAATTTCATACATGTCCTTCTTCCTAATCTTTGATAATATACATTTCTGCATCTCCACAGAATACTGCTTCTTTGTTTATCAGTATCTCTCTATTTTCACCTTCTGCTCCCTCCTACTAGCTATTGCCAAAGCAATAACAGTCTTTTTGCATTCTTTTTTAACATTCTACCTTTATTGCATTCTTCCAGTCTTTCTAGCCTTTTCCTTGTCTGCAGGATTCCATCCACTTTGGTTGTATGCCCCTAAGTATAATCAGACTAGTGTTACATTAATTTCATTGTGTTTATATACTTTTGTTTGTAAATATGTATGTATGTATAATTTGTGTATGGAACTTTTCTCTACAGGCCTCCGCTGCTAAGGGACTTCTGCCTAGCTGAGCTTGAACTACCTGAATTTTTTTTACAGCACAGTCAGGACTTGCTCCATGATGGTCTTGGGGGGTACATGGGATGCAGGAATTTTACTGACTATTTTTTGGATGACATTATTGCTAAATCAATCTGCACATAAGTTAGCTGTATCCTTAGAGTCAGCCATTTAGGGTTAGTTTAACACATTCCTGGGTGTCAATTCTCAACTTTGTAGTACAATTGAAGAATGATTTGTAGTCATCCTTGTCTTCTGAGGTTAGTTTTAATTCATGTTTAGCTTTGACCTTCTTGAAGTTTGATAACTTTTTTGTCTGTGCCTTTAATCTGGGTAGCTTTTGATTTTCTGCAGGAATTTATAAGTCTTATTTTTCTTTTGCTAAGGAGATTATGTATACTGGTTGAACCATCAAGGTGTTTTATTTTTAAAGGTCCCATTATATTTGTTTGTAGTGGTGACTGCTAGATCTATCCACTTATGTAGGTGGGAATAGATCTCAGTTGCATAAGTACAGCAGAAGCTGCATGGAGGCTGGTGAAATTGCATTTAAACTTCGAGAGCTCATCATAGAATTTAAAAAGGTTTGTATGTTCAAAGTTTTTAAAATTATTTACTATAGTGGACTTTGAAGTTTTGAAGGAGGAGGCTAGTAATTTGTGTTCGACTGTGACCAGAGAAGGAGATACCGTAGACATAGCATATTCGGGCCTGTGTTGGTAAGGACTAGTTCCAGAATGTTCTGTTTTATAGTGGGTTTGGTTAACTGTTTGTTCTATGGAATTGTCATTTATTAGACTGAGGAATCATTTGGCAGACTGTGCTTCTAATGTGAGGGTACATTAGTTTAAAGGATAATTGAAATCTCCCAACATAAAGGTATTTTTAGTTAAGGATTAGTTCAGTAAGTATCTTTAGGAGAACTGTAATAGTGTCCTATGGACAGGATTCAAATCCTAAAGCATATTATAAATTAATAATTTGTCTTGTTAAAAGTAAATTGGAGTTACATAGTTCAGCATGTGGGTATAAAGGAATCTGTCCGTGGGTAATATGATTTCTGACAAACAAGGAAATGACCCCACAATTACCCTGATATCTGAATGTATGGTAGATGCTAAATCCCCAGCTAAGTGGGGAGTGGTAGTTTCACAGTGAAACCAAGTCTGAGTTACAAAACGGACGTGGCTGTGTTCAAGAGGCTTGAGACTGGTTGATATATTATTAAAATTTATTGCATTGAAAAGAGCAATAAAACACCTGAAAGCTGGAAAGATGCAACCTGGAGCCACTCGTTATTCCAAGATTTTATTGCAACCACAGATTTAGTGCTTTCGTCAGGTTATATCAAACACTTTGTCAGAATCTGATTACACTAACAAGAATACATTTTTTAAGCATGGGTTTTCTTCCCAATGCAAAGTGACATCCAGCAAGTCTGTCCAGTTGGTTGAGCACCACAAATCACTCACTGCCACAAGGGCTATCACTAGGTCGTATCCATATTTACTATAAGCAGCAGACTGACGAACCCGCATATCATCACAGAGCCTGGTACTGGAGAGACTGCTGTCACCCAATCCTTATCCAGCCTCATGAGCATGGAGTCTGTGTGCATGACAGAGGACTCACCAATCAATATGTCACATTGGTTTGCATTCCCTGAGTTAGTGTCTGTGTAAGGTTTACAATCTACAAACTGGTGACTCACTGATATGTGACATGGTACTGATAATGAAAGTACTTTTATGATGTGGCTTAGCTATCCTAATTCTGGGATGCTTAGGATGCAATTTTATGACAGCCTCAGCATGTGCTGGCTTGGTGGATTCATGTAGAAGAGCTAGTGGAGCTGTGTGATGCTCACAGGTTATCTTTTAAGTGAGAGGATCGCTTCTATGCTGCAAAAATATAACTTTTACACATTATGGCGTGTAGTAAACCATTGCCTGTGAGCATTAGGCAGTTGCTACTCCATGTAATACCCAGTGCTGAACGTTTGGCTGCAGAAGAGATACAAGCTGATTTGTCTTCCATGTTGGCCTGGAGAGTTTTTCTTACAAGGGCCAATGGCTTGTGGCTTTGTTGATAGCAGTGCAGGGATACAGCATATCACTATGTCAGACCCAACCTAAATCAGATTTGTGTTTGAGGTGCTAAACAAAAGAAATGATGGTGTTCAGAAATTCTAGGATCAGTGTGAAGACCCAGGATATCTCCTGCATTGAGGCAACAAGTCTTGTAAATTTAATGCTTCTTATGTTTCTTGCCATAGTGATCTTTTTCTGCTGTGTGAGCTGCCCTTGGCAAATACTAGTTTTTATACCATTAATATTCACTATTGGGAGGTGTCTTGAGTCTAACTTCTTGCACTATTCTGATACCCTTCACAAAACAAGTTCTCTCTGCATGTCTTGCTGTTTGTTTCAGCATTAGATACTATATCTGTGGCTGTAAGAAACAGCTACACAGATGCTCGTCATTATCGTCTTTCGTAAGATAAAAGTGTTCCATTAAACATGAAATGGCATCATTGATCTACTCTAAGTCTTTATGCCCAAATAGATGCAAGCTCTACATTTATACCAAATACTGCCAAATTCTGGGAAGCAATATCTTTCCTCGTCTATACCAAATCACAGAAAGCAATACCACTCTTCTCTTATATCAAAGCAGTGCTTACAGTCGCAATCTCTATTCAGTTCTGCTTGATCTATTTCTCCAAGCTAATAATCAGCATTGCTGTCATAATTTGAGTTAATGAATGAAATACTTAGGTCTGTCACATCTGAACAATAATGACCCCTCTTTTTGAAAGATGCTAAAACAAAATCTGCAAAGATGCCCACCTTTGTATAAACAGTGATATAAATATTTTACAATGTTCTGTATATTTACAGATGATCTACAGTGCTGCCCATGAAAAACATGATGTTCTAGTAGGTAAGAACATTATTTGCATTCATATCATGTGTCATCACATCTAAAAAGGAAGCCCATCGGAGTGCCACTCAAGTCTCAAATTTTGACAGAAATGTCAGTGAGACAGAGCTCAAACCTAGACCTGATGTTTCTTATTATCCGCTACTTTAACCTCATGAACATGTCCTTGACAATGTTCAGATGGAGGTGACTTACACCTGACCATCTGTGCTCATTAATTCCTGGGTCAGAAAAAACATTGTCTTTAACATTACAAGGGCCTATATCAGAGAATGGAACCTTAGGGTCGAATCTTAAACAGAACAGTCAGCAAGGTAGCTCTTAGTCTCATATAATAAGAATCAGAGCCTGTAGACTTCACTACCATAGTGCGGTGTGATGAAGGCCCAGATGACCCATGTTTGATTTTGATTGGTGGCACAGGCACTGGAGGAAGTGGGGCAGGGTGGATAGGAGTCCATGTCCATTACTGGCTCAGCTATCCTAGGGGAGGAAGGTAGCTCTGACTCACCACTTGGGAGACACCTAAAAAGATAGCAAAAAGGTTTTGCACGCATGGAGCTTGAGCCTACACAGCATAACCCCCCTCCCCAAGAAAAACCATGGAATGATTAAGCAAAAGAAAGTAAGCCTACAATAATTAGGGCCAAAATAAAATTACATCAGTGCTACTTAAATATGACTACAGAAATCAGTTCATATTAGTGTGCATTTTCAGAAGAGTAAGATGCCTCTATTTTTACAGACCTTACCCCCTTCCCAAAACCAAGACCACTACCACCACTTATGAAAACATATTTTTTAAGTAATGTAGAAAAATTTGGAAACAAACTGGGAGCATACTGCAGGTGTGATAATGCTTTTCTCAGTACCTCTCTGCATGTAATATGGAGCACTTTGAATCTGGACTCAGTGAAACCAAGTATGTCTAGACATCTGTACACAGCACATTTTCATTCAGTTAGAAGCAGTTGAAAAGTGTTATCTTAGGTAAGGGAGTGTTGATAAAGGTAATAAAGACCTTGAAAATGGGCCATAATGATTAAGGAACTGGACCTGTAATTTATATTGTCCATGTGGGAGCTAAATACAGAAGACTCATAAATGAGAAGTATAAAGAAAACTGGCTAGACAGAACTGTTAAGATAACTGAGTATAGATACATCTGTTGAGTAAGCTTATACCACAGAAGTGAATACAATTATACCATAGCAGCAGCAACAGCAACTAACCCAAGCTGTAACCTCACTGGGCTGTTTGACGAGATGTTCAAATGAATGGATGGCCACAAATATTTCCAGAGAGAAACAGCTGGCCATTGTCACCCCTCCCAAGATGATTAACAGCTCAAAATTTTAACCAGACATGGTAAAATACTGAATTCATCCAAACTTATTGAGCAACCAAGATAACACTATGTAGGAATCCCTCTGACATGTCAAGCCAGGTCACTGTCCAAAGGCCAGTAGGTCCATACAGATGCTATTCTACACACTAGAAAAAGTGTCAGTCAATTGCTAAATGCATGATGGAGAGTCCTTTTAGTGAAAAACAAGTGCTGCTGAAGTGAGTATTAAAAATGAGTGCTGCTAGTGTTGTGAAGTACTGTTAAACAGTACCTCTATATTGTATGTTACCATATGAGAGACTAGCATATCCTATATTCATAGCAATATATGAGAGTCAAGAGCACTAATACTCTACATGAGATAAGCATATTAAGAGTACCTTGCATTCATCGTCATAAACATAATGTTTAATCCTGTATTGAATAGGATAACGCAAAGAAATTAATCAATATTATGCCATGCTAGTGAAACCGATTAAAATATTATATACTTTTTTATTCAGAATTTTGCTTTGACTCTTGGAGCATAAAAGGGTATAAAAGAAATGTATTTGAAAGATCAAAATGTAACTTCTTGCTTTTCCTGTGTTAGGAAAGGCTTTGGCGTTGGGAAAAAATGGGTAATAAAATAAGCAATTACCATATACTTCAGAGAGGCTGGTGGTCAGAGAGGAGAAAGTGGGCCTTGGTATGTAAATGCATTAGGTTGTGAAGGTGGGAAATCTTGTGTTGTTCTTCTGTGTGGGAATGAAAGTAATGTTATCTAATCTGATGTAATATAATTACACTTGTTTTGTGTGTGCAAGGAAATTATGTAAGCTGATGATCCCTGTTTTTGTGGGAGAATATAATGATGAGCTGAGATTTCAATATCTGGAACATAAAACAGGGAGCTGCCTTGTCTTGTCTTAGTCTTTGCTATGATCTTGGAGATACATCTATGAAGATTTCTTCAGAATTCTGCTTGGCAAAAGCTTAGTTGACTCAAGAGTATGCAACATAATGGTGTTTTGGCATCCTCTCTTGGTGAAAATTGATACTGCATAGTACTGCAGAACAGTTGGAAGTGTTGGTGCATATTTTGAATTTGCAGTATTTGCAGGTGCATAACGTTTAGTATTAGTGTTTTACCAAAGTGAATAAAGTTCAAGAGTTATATTTACATGAATTATTCTGTTTGTTACTTTTATTTGTTATACCGCTGAAAGTGCAAGAAATTAGGGCAATGCTAAATATAATGGGGGTACAAAGGAACAAAATTGAGGACACATTTTAAATATTTCTCTTATAAACACAGGAAGTTGCAAGAATAATAGGTTTTCAGTTACCATACATTGTCTGAATGATATGAAGTCGGTAGTCAATGGTTTGCCAAAAAAACACAATTTTTTTGAGGTGCAGTTAGAAAATATATATGGCAAAAAGCTGGACATTCTGCAAAAATCTAGAAAGTTGAGAGGCTTCCAACTGTTCTCTAATTTGTTTGTTTTGGTGGTGGTCATGGTAGAAGCAAGGTGATGACAGTTAAGGCTTCCCTGTCCATAACAGTCTCCAGCTCACCCTACAAGATTTACAGACATTCCCAGGCCAGCTGACAGATATATTTTCTCCAGCAAATCTTCAGCCTGCCTTGGGGCTTTCTCTTAGTGTATTTTTCCTGGTATACCTCTTGCAAGAGGCAATGAGAGGTCATTGTGCACCCAAACCACCTGAGCTGGTTACTTTTGCTTCAGAGGAGCAGCACCTCTGCTTCAAATGTTTCCATATGACAGAGCTTCTCTCTCTGGTATGGCAAGTGATCTAAGAAACCCTGTGAAAGAGCAACGTTTCTGTAATTTTATCTGAAATCTCATTCTTTTGGTCATGGTTCTTTCTCAGAAGAGAGCGGGAGTAACTGGTGTCCATGGTTTGACAGGTAGAGTGTGTTAGGAGGTGGATCAGAGGATGACTACATGAGAAGTAGTAGTGGTAATGCAGGCATTGTGCTAAACCATGTTGGTGAAGGAGGAGCTTTTGACACTGTGAAATTTACCAGTTCATGTACATACCTGTCTTTACCGACTGTTTTAAGCTTTGGTGGGTAATGACTGAAAAGAAGATGTCTTTGTATCTGTAGGTTTTAAATACATTTCTAAGTTTGTATTGGCAATATTGTACAGCTGGAAAGATTTTCAGGCTTACCCAAGAGTGTTTTTCCTTTGATTTTATTTAAAGTGCCATTAGCAGCATGTGATGCATGCTGGTTATTAGCACTGCTAGTCATCCTGCTGTGTTTCAGGTGCAGCCAGTCATTAACTCGGCCCACAACACTCTTGTTTGTCCAATATTGCATTGACTTAGGTTGTTAACTGGAATAGTTCAGTGTTCTTCCCCTTATGTATGTGGGGGAACTCCTCTACATCATAATTATATTTTCTATGATATTTTTTAATACCTTTATTACATTATCACTTAAGACAAAGGCAAACATACATTTATATTTATATTTATTTATTTAACATTTGTTTACTGGGAAAGTACGACTTGGAACAAAGCTAATTTTCAGCAGAGGCCTGGGAGAAATGCTCCCAACACATGTCTTTGTGACGTGAGAGGAAACCGGAGTACCTGGCGGAATCCCACATGAATGCAAGGAGGAGATGCAGACTCCACACAAAAGGCACCCCAGCCAAGAATTGAACCAGAGAACTTCTTGCTGTGAGGCGACAACACTACTGCTGCAAAAGAAAATAAACCATATTAACATGTTCCTAGTTACAAGCATTATACATCACATGATTTTTGTATTACTACTGAGCCAGCATTGCATAAATTGCTCAATTCCTGCCTACCCTTAAATGTCACTCCTCCTCCTCCAAAACATTAGTTTGCATGTGTTGTTCCCACAATTTCCATTTTTTTTTTCATTGTAATTTGCTCCTCCCCTTTCGAAAGATCCCATTTACAATTCTTTTATCTCTGTTACAATATTCAGTACTTCAAATACAGTTGGATTAGACTTTGATTTCCATTTTCTAATAATTGTGTTTTTGGTAGCCAAAAGAATTAAACTTAGCAAGACCTTAATATGCCTAGGCAATTCAGATCTTGTATGTTAGCTCAAAAAAAAAATCAACTCTTAGTTACACCTGTTTGCTCACCCAATATTTCTGACACAGTACTCTGCAGGGAATTTTTGATGTCTGCCAACTCATTACACTCCCAAAACATGTTTTCCCAGTTACCTGTTTCTTTATTACACCCTACAAATATTTTGTCCCCCAATATTTCTGACAGAGTGTTCTGTAAGGAATTTTTAAAATCTGCCAGCTCATTACACTCACAGAAAACATGCTCCTAGTTACCTCTTTCTTCCCCCTAACACTTCTAACATTTGCTATCTACTTGAGGAAAAATTGTTTGGAGTCTGCTTGGGGTATAGAAATACCTATGCAAACACTTCCAAGCAAAAATCCCAAGTCTTGTAGATTTGTTTGCATATTTGGAAATCATACACATGTCCTTACATTATTTCCTTGTGAATTGCTTACTCTGTCTCTCTTCCCAGTCTTTTCTAACCTTCTCTGACTGATCCCTGTGGTTATCATGCAATATTTATATGCCCTACTAATTATTCCCTGTCTTAGCAGCAGATTCTATTCTAGATTCAGCTAAAAACTGTACCAGAGCAGGCCTTTCACTTAGAATTACTCTATCCCATATTTTTTTTGCCTGTATGCTGGTATCAATTCTTGACAGGGAAGGCAGTCTCTAGCCTGCAGTCCAAATGTCTTCCTGGCCTCTTCCCATCCTTTTACCTTTACCTGTATAGTTATTTGTTCCTAGTACCTTGGTTCCTTTGCCAGTTTTCTCCAATAAATTCCATCCTCCTCTTGCTGATTCTGTGTACCACTAATTAAAATCACCCTTATTGAAATCTCCATTCCCATATTGGCTTAGATATTAGAATATTTTCTGCAGCTTTGTGAATATAATATTCTGTGCATCTGGTGTTTTCCCCCTTAAGGATCTGCATCCAAAATCCCACTCTCTCCTTATTTCTTGAATTTCCCCTCCTGTTTCTGCTTGGGTTGTGTATATGAGCCTTCACTGTGTCGCTGTAAAATATCCCTTCAAGTCAGGAAATCGTAAACCACCTTGTTCTGTTGGAAGGATCAGTTTAGCCCACTTGACCCTTGCCTTCTTTCCCTCCAAGATACATTTGTTCAACTTTTTATTAATTACTGTCCACAATTTCTCCTCTAGTTGATAAAAATTTTCCTGACATCTATATGAAACTAAAGGGACTTAAAACATTTTTACTGCTTATATCTTGCTATTTATATCCATAAACAAATGTTTCTAGTTTCTCAGATGTTCTTCATCTCACATTGCTGCAGTCATAACCTGTGGGTAGTCCGCTGTCCTCGGTCGGCCCGAATACCAAAGTATTAGGCTGGCGTCGGTCATGGGCACTCAGATCTGACGTCAGAGCGTCATGGTATTAAAGCGCATGACCGACGTCATATCCTCAGTCTTTTTTGCCGCATGGTCCGAAGCAGAAGCAGCGTTTGCAAGTGCCGCTGAAATTTTCATATTCTGAGTTTCAGACCGAAACCAAGTTGGGCTAAGTAAGAATATTTTTGTTTCTTCTTGCCTCAGTTAATTCCGGATGTCAGAAAAAGCGAATAATTGTATTTCTTGTGGGAAACAGATACCGCATAGGGATTACCACTCTCTCTGTATTCCTTGTTTGGGGCCTGAGCACGACGTGAGTCGGGTGTCGATTTAATAAGCGCACCATTAAACGTAGGTTAGATTGCGCTAGGCTTGTCTTCGGTAAGCGGTGTAATTACAGTATGCCGTCGGATCCTCCGATGCCCGCTACCGCTAAGAAGCGCAAGGAAAAATCGTTAAGGTCCAAGCAGGATGAGTCGTCCGTTCCGGATGCCGGTTCTTTAGAAACTACGGTGGAATCTGTAGATCCAGCCGAGGTTTCAGTTGAGTCTCAGGGGGAGCCGTTAATTTTGCAAGATGTGGCCTCTCAGGAGTCAGGTCAGGCTGAGGGGGCCTCTCAGGTTACTGTACTCCCTTCTTTGCCTAAGGTGGTTAGGCCTTCTCCTTCTGGCTCTAAGGTACTTTCCAAGGTCAGGCCTGGTTTGCCTTCCTCTGGTGTCAGTCCTAGTTCTGCAGGTGCTGTGCCTAAAAAACACATGCTTAAAATGGCAGAAGATTTGATTTCCTTAATCAGGGGTTCTATGCCCCCTCCAGATAAGAGGCCTAGGGTGGAGCCAGAGGTGGAAAGTTTGGAACAGGCTTCAGATTATTCAGAGTCTTCGGCTGAAGACTTTCAGGATTTTCCTCCTTATTCTGATTCAGACGCAGAGGATTCCAGTCCTTCTGCTTCTCCTTCAGAGGATTTTTCTTTTGCAGAAACGCTGCATTCTATGAGGGAGCATTTTAAATGGGAAGGGCAGGATTTCTCAGATTCCCGAAAGAGGCTTAGGGATTTTTTGTTTTTACCACAACATCGGCCCTTAGCTATACCTCCTGTTTTGGATGTTGTTCAGGATGTTTTCTCTGAGGCTTCTCTTAATCCAGACTCTTTGCCTCCTGCGCCTGTTAAGCCAGATAGGTATTACAGAGTGCCAGAGGCTCATAAATATCTGTATAAGAGCCCAAGGGCTGACCCAGAAACTATTAGCCAGGGTCCTAAGGGTGTCAGGGCTTCTGTTGTAAAGAACCCAGTTCCTATGGATAAAGATTCCAGAGCTTTGGATAGGTGGGGTAAAAAGGTGTATACCTCTTCCACTCTGGCAATGAGGGCTTTGAATTGCCAGTTTCATATGTTGAAGTACCAGAATTTTCTCCTTACTCAGTTAAAATCTAAGGTAGATGCTTTGGCAGAGGGCATAGAGTGTAAGGAATTACAGGATTTGGTTCATGCCTCTGATCAGGTGGGTAAGCATTCTTTGCAGTGTGATTTCGATGCTTTACAGGCTTCTTCCAGGGTGGCTGCCACTGGATCAGTTATTCGCAGGCACGCCTGGCTTAAGGATCAGAACTTGTCAGAGCATGTTAAAGCTAGAATTTTGGATGCTCCTTTGTAGTCTGAAGTTTTGTTTGGTTCTCCTGTGGAGTCTGTCTTAAAGAAAATGGAAGACAAGGCTAAGTCTATGCAGACTGTTAAAGATTTTTTGCAGGTGCAGCCCCCTAAGTTTAGCAGAAATTGGCCTACTAAGGGATGGGCTTATCCTTCTTCTGATTTACAGTCTAGGGGTAGATCTAGACGTGGTAGGGGCAGAGCTCAGGGTTCTTTCAGGCCTAGAACATGGAGTTCCCCTGCACAGTCTACAGGTGAGGGCAGGGGCCAGTCCTTTCGTAAACAGGCCCAATGACCTGCATCTTCAGCTGCCAGATCCTTCCTGTCTGGCAGCTCCTTTGGGAGGAAAGTTGGCATTCTTCAAGCAAAACTGGCTTTTAGTCACCCAGGACAAATGGGTGTTGGACATTATAGACCGAGGCTACAAGTTTTATTTCCACACATTGCCTCCTTTCAAAGGCATGCCAGACGTTCCTCCTCAGCAAAGGGTAGAGGCTCACAAACAGATTTCTTTACTTCTTCAAATGGGGGCTATACAGCAGGTCCCTCCGTTAGAAGTGGGCCTAGGATTTTATTCTCGCCTGTTTCTCGTATCAAAGAAAGGAAACACTTGGAGGCCAATTTTGGATTTATCTTTCCTCAACACATACCTGGACATTCCAAAATTCAAAATGTTGACGTTGCAACAACTTCTGCCTCTGTTGGGCAATGATCACTGGATGGTAACTCTGGATCTCAAAGAGGCTTATCTTCATGTTCCTATCAGGCCCAGTTGCAGGAGGTTCCTGCGTTTTCGGGCTGGGACTTTACATTATCAGTTCTCTGCATTGCCCTTTGGCTTATCTACTGCGCCCAGGGTGTTTACAAAGGTTCTGGCTACAGTAATAGCCTTCTTAAGGTTAAGAGGAATACAAATTTACCCTTATTTGGACGATTGCCTGATTCTTGCTCAAGACAAAAACAAGCTACTTCACCATCTACAGTATGTTATGGCAGTGTTAAGGTGCCTAGGGTATTCTGTGAACGAAACAAAGTCCAGTCTAGTACCCTCTCAGGAAATGTGCTTTCTGGGTGTGAGACTGAATACAGCTTCCCAGATGGCTTTTTTGACCCTGGACAAACAGAGAAACCTTACACTTTACTTCCAACAATTGTCTCTACGGTCCAGGCTGACTGCAAGGACAGTCCTTCAAGCCTTGGGGTTCATGGCATCTTGTATTCTGGTGCTTCCCAATGCCAGACTGCATATGAGGAAGCTACAATGGTATCTCAAATATGTATGGACGCAACACTGCCACGATCTGGACACTGTCATTCAGATAATACCTTGCATTCAAAAGGAATTTTTGTGGTGGGCTCAGGAATGTCACCTAAACAAGGGACTCTCTGTGACCTGACCAGAGGCGAGTCAGATCTTAACGACAGATGCCTCGGACAAGGCTTGGGGAGCTCACCTCAATGGAAAATGGGTTCAAGACACGTGGCCTGCCAGACTTCAACATTTATATATCAACTTGAAGGAGATGTTAGCAGTCCAATTTGCATTGATGGCTTTCAAGGATCTACTTCACCCAGGACAAGTGTTGATTCAAACAGACAACACAACTGTCATGTGGTACATCAACAAGCAAGGGGGAACCCATTCGTACCCTCTTTGCAGGCAAGCTATGATTTTGTGGGAGACTGCTCTCAGTTTGCACCTCACTCTTCAGGCAAGGTTTCTTCCAGGAGCACAGAACTCCTTAGCAGATGTTTTGAGCAGACAGATGGTGGATCCCCACGAGTGGAAATTGGATCCTCATGTATTTCGACAGTTGACAGTGATATGGGGGACTCCAGACATAGATCTGTTTGCTTCTCCACTAAATTTCCAGTTGCCAAAGTTTTGCACAAAGATGTTTCATCCAACAGCTTGGAAAGTGGATGCTCTATCATTCAGTTGGAGCAATCTTCACGTCTATGCCTTTCCTCCTCTGCCTCTCTTTCCCAAGGTGCTCTTGAAGGTCAGACAAGACAAGCCCTCCATGATTCTAATAGCTCCAGATTGGCCTCGACAGCACTGGTACCCTCTGCTGAGGAGTTTAGTACGGGAGCCTCCTTGGCCTTTGCCTTCAATTCCACACCTTTTGTCTCAGGCAGGCAATCATTTCCTCAATGTCAGGATTCAGTCCCTGCATCTAACAGCCTGGCATTTTCTGTTCTAGAACCTGGAGGGTCGCAGCTTTCTCAACAAGTTTTGAATGTTATTTTGGAGGCCAGAAGGCCTAGTACAAGGAAAGTTTATGCTGATAAATGGAGGAGATTTTTTATTTGGAGCAAAGCAAAGAGCTTTGATGTTTCCAGGCCTGATTTGAGTGTTTCTCTTCAATATCTTATGGAATTATTAGACAAGGGTTTGTCTTTCTCCTCTGTAAAAGTTCATGCTGCAGCCATTTCTGCTCACTATGACTGTGACCCACCATTATTCTCTCATCCTTTGTTTAAGCAATTCCTTAGAGGGGCAAAGAACATAAGACCCCGAGCTCCTACTCCTTCCTGGGATCTCAATTTTGTGTTGGAAAAGCTTACTTTACCTCCTTTTGAACCTGCAGCTACGTCTGAGTTAAAGTTTTTGTCTTGAAGACTGCTTTTTGTTGGCCATTACATCTGCTAGAAGGGTTTCTGAATTACAAGCTCTAATGGCAGTTGAACCCTTCCTGATTTTTCATAAGGATAGGGTATCTCTGCATAAACCCTACTTTTATGCCTAAAGTGGTTTCAAATGTGGCCTTGAACCAATCTATTCATTTGCCTACTTTTTATGCTGATCCCCAAAATAAAGGGAGAAAATTTTGCACACTTTGGATATTCACAGGCAGTTGCGTTATTATTTGAGCAGGACTAAAAGGTTCAGACAGTCTCAACAGTTATTTGTTTCTTTTGCTTTGGCCTCTCAGGGAAACCTGTTACAAAACAAACTATTTCTAAGTGGATTGGCCATTGTATTGCTTTTTGTTATTCTAATCATGGTAAGGAGATTCCGCTGGAATCAGACCTCATTCCACTAGGGCTACTGCCACTTCTACTGCCTTTTAAGGGGTGTAGCTACTAAAGATATTTTGGAAGCAGCTACTTGGAGTTCAGTGCACACTTTTTCTAAACATTACCATCTCCTCTTTATTCCAAATCTAGGGCTGGATTTGCCACTGCAGTCTTACAGGGCATGTTAGCAGCTCCCAATGCTTTATGATTTTGCCAGCCTCCCTTTACCTTTGCTTTGGGATTCTACCCACAGGTTATGACTGCAGCAATGTGAGATGAAGAACATAGTACAGTTTTGTACCTACCATAAATGTAGATGTTCGAAGATCCACATTGCTGCAGTCCAATTTACCCTCCCTCCTTCCTCTCTGTAGTTTGGAGTGGTTGTATGGTTTGGGTGGTAGAGGTTATTTGTACATAGGTTTTTCCATTTTTGGCTGTGGCCTTTCTTTTTAGGGCCTTCTGACATCTGGGGCAAGAAAAGACTGAGGATATGACGTCGGTCATGCGCTTTAATACCATGACGCTCTGACATCATATCTGAGCGCCCATGACCGACACCAGCCTAATACTTTGGTATTCGGGCCGACCGAGGACAGCGGACTACCCACAGGTTATGACTGCAGCAATGTGGATCTTCGAACATCTACATTTATGGTAGGTACAAAACTGTACTTTTTTGTATTTCTTTTGTTTATTCTCTTCCCACATATGATTAGCTGCCATAACAGAATCCATACTGCAAAATACTTCATGTTATCATGTTCCCAGAAAATGGTAATTGCTGGACCAGTTCATGTGTAAGTACATTATTTTCAACTGTAGTCTTTGTCTTATCTTCATTAATTTTATATCTAGAAAAGACATTGAAGCTGTCTCAAGAAGTTTCTCAACATTGAGTTGCCCTTTTCTGGTTTTATTGGATACAAAATAATATTGTCTACAAATAAGACCAACTTTTCTTGATTACTATAACAATTATATTCTTGAATTTTTGACCCCTATTCACTTTGCCAATGACTCTAAATATAAAGCAAATAACAAAGGAGAAAGAGGGAACCCCTGCTTGGTTCAGCTGTTCAGACACAATTTGCCAGAAAGGAACCCTCCAGCATTAATTTTTACCTCTGATCCCTCATATAAGTTCATAGTTAAGTACTAGTCTATCTGCCCGAGGGCATCTATAAGCCTAGCCAGAATGTGTTGGCTTTCGCCACCCCCTTAGATTAGTTCCCTGTGCCTCTGTCCAGCAGAGCCACTGCAGTGATCCCCGGGGTAAATTTTCTGTTTCCCATCCACTCGTCAAGGTTTCTCTTGAAGAGTGTTAGTGAGGGGCTCTGCCTAATGTAAATTGGAATCCTGTTCCAAAGCATGGGGAGTCTCTGGGACAGGAATCTATCCCTCCAGCACATCCTATTTATCATTGTGGTGAGGTTTAGATCCCCAGAACGTATGGCTCTTGGGGTTTTGTTTTATTTTAGGTGGAGCATGTCCATCAATTCTGGGTTGGACATGGCCTTGTATGTCAGGCAGAGATCACCTCTGAGGTAAGCGGTATGCAACCGAGTACAGCTGGGGTTTCTTCAGTCTGGCTGCATAGGGCATATGCTTGAGGCCAGTAATCCTCTTGGTGAGGTACTTCTGCGGTCTTTCCAGCTGTTGCAGGTGTCTTGTAAGGTACATCCCAAATGGGCCGTTGTACTCTATGATGGGTCTGATGAGTAATGAGTAGAGAGGCACAATAACCTCTTTTGTTCTAGATGCAAACCCTTTTGTGATTAGGTGGGCCACATAGAAGGATTTTCTAACCACCTTGGCAATATAATTATCAAAGGAGAGCTTATTATCTACTTGGGTCCCCAGATCCCTTATTACATTTTCTGTATTTAGGAAACTACCACGTATGTGGTAGTTCATGGGTACTTTGTTTTTTCCAAAGGGGATGACTATGCACTTTTTGGCATTTAGCTTGAGGCAATGATTTTGACACCAGGTATCCATCTCAGTGAGACCCTTCTGGAGGATGTCTGGCTCAGCTGGAGAGTCAATTATGGCCCCCAGTCATCCTCCTAATTAACTTTATTATTATATCAGGGAATGCAAATGCTTACATTCCCCTACTCATTAAATCACAGCTTATTCTGTTGAATGTTTCCTGTGTATCAATGCAACTGCTTCCATTCCCCTACTCATTAAATCCCAGCTTATTCTGTTGAATGTTTTCTCTGTATCAAGACCCACCAACAACAACAATTCTATTAATGTTGTCAGATGTTTGCCTCCCCTTCACAAAACCACATCAATCTGTATCTATCAATTTTGGCAATACCTTTGCCATTCTTTTAGTTATTATAGACAAGAAAACTTTATAATTATAGTTTTAAAATTGAAATGGGCCTATATGAAGCTGGGTCTTTACACTCTTTAGGTATTATGGCCACCACAGCTTTCTTCCAGGATGTTGATGTTTTGCTCCTTTTAAAATACTGTTAAACAAAGCTTTCCAGATCTTTGTTACATTCGTCCCTCCTAGCTTCCAAACTTCCACAGGAATGCCATCTCTTCCTACAGACATTCCTGCATATTGATTGTATGTCACCATTTTTATTTCATCTTTTCCTATCTCAACTGTTATTTTTTTTTTTTAACAAGAAACATCTTTATTAGATTATCACATATGACATTTATATAAAAGAAAATAAATCATATTGACATAATGATTAGTTGCAAGCATTATACATCAGTTATAATCTATCCAGTCATTGCCAGTCAGACATTCCATAGCTCATTGAAATATTGCCTTCTTTTAAACCTTGTTCTTCCTCTGCATGTATTGTTCCCACAATTCCCATTTTTTTCTATATAATTTGCTCCTAATCTTTTCTAAAAATCCCAATTCTGGTTGTTTTATCTCTGTTCCTATATTCACTACTTCTAGTAAAGTTGGTTTAGACTTTGATATCCATTATCTAGTAATTGCTTTTTTGGCAGCCACTATAACTCAGCAAGGCCTTATTATGTCTATGCAATTCTGATTCTGAATCATAGCTCAAAACTAATTTCCTTATTTACACAAGTTTGCTCACCCAGTATATCTGACAGAGCAGTCTGCAGGAAATCTGTCAACTCATTACACTCCCAGAAAATATGTTCTCAATTGCCACTTTCTTTCCCATCACACCTCCAATATTTGTTGTCTGCCTGAGGAAACATTCTTTGGAGTCTACTTGGAGAAAAAAAATTACCTATGTAAACACTTCCAAACAAAGATCCTAAAGCTTCTATACTTTCTTGGATATTTGAGAGACATTCATATACCACCCATTATTTCTTTGTGAATTACTTATCCAATATCTCTTCCAAATATTTTCTACCCTCCTCTGATTGATTTTTATAGTTATCATGTAATTTTTTATATGTTGTACTAATCATTATTTTTAACAGCAGCTTCTGTTCTAGATTCTACCAGTGCTGGTATTTCACTTATGATCCCATTCTATTACCTTTCCCTCTCTAATTATTTGCTCACATTACCTTGGTTCTTTTGCCAGTTTTCTTCAATAAATTCTAGTCTCGTCTCGCCTATTGTCTGTATTCCTAATTGCAGTCATCCCTATCAGCAGAGTCTCCTTTCTCCATGCCTTTGTTGGCTTAGTTCTTAGAATGCTTTTTGCTACCTTATGAATAGAATAATCTCTATGGATGTTGTTATTCTCCTTAAGAATCTGCATACAAAATCCCAGTCTCTCCTTGTTTCTTGAGCTTCCCCCCTGTTTCATCATCATCATCCCTTTCCACTTTGAATTATAGATTTCTACTTGTGCTATGTATAGGAGCCTTAACTGTGAAGTTCTGAAATACCCCTTTAAAGTGGGTAATCCCAGACGGCCTTGTTCAATTGTAAGAATCAATTTATCCCAATTGACTCTTGCCATCTTCCCCTCCTAGATAAAATACTTCAGCTCTTTATTAATTGCTATCCACAACTTCTCCTGTGGTTAATAAAATATGCCTGACCTGTGTATAAAACTAAAGGGAATAAAAACATTTTAACTGCTTCTGTCTTGCTATCCATATCCATATAGCAGGGCTTCCAGTTTCTCATTTTTTATATTATCTTTTGTTTAGTCTTTTCACATATATCCTTAGCTGCTGTACCAGAATCCTTTTTAATCCACACTCCTAAGTACTTTATTTTATCATGTCCCCATAAATAGGTTCATAGGTTGGTACTAGGCTATCGGCCCTAGGGCCTATACAAGCCTAGCCATAACAATTCCCTGGCTATTTCTTCCCACAAAATTTACTTCCCTGGACCCCTGTCTAGCAGGCCGACTGAAGTGATCCCCAGGGTAAATTTCCTTTCACCCACCCAGTCATCAAGGTACCTTTTGAAGAGGGCCAAGGAGGCGCTCTGCTTGACATGTATGGGCAGTCTATTCCAGAGTAGTTCATGTAGAGCACAGCCAAGGATATTGTCAGGTCCCATAGAGGCTGTATTCTTGGCCTTGGACATTGCTGTTTTAACCTGTGCAGCAGTAATACTGGGTGCCTGGCAATCTACTGATATTGTGACTGGTTCTTGGGGGGGGGGGGGTAAAGTTGGCACTGAAGCTGTCTGCAATATCTGTTGGCTTGGTATAGGAGGTACCATTGTACAGTAGCTCACAGCAAATCTGGGTATTGCCGTGGAGATTCTTTATATAACTATAGAAGGCCTTGTGGTTGTCTTTACTATCTGCTGCAATTCTGTTTTCATAGCTAGCTTTAGAGGATTTGATGAGGGATCTCAACTTTTTGTGTACGTGTTTGTACAGTGCATTGGTGTATGATTCGGCAGTCATGCAACTATTCTCCTTTTATATGGGTGCTGTGAAGTTAGCCACCTCTGTTTTTAGGAGCCCAGAATTAGTTTTGGAGAAGTTTTTCTGGGTGGTTACCTTTGCGGGGGGGGGTGGGGGTGGATTTTCATGGTTATTAGTTTGTGGTCGGATCTTACCAGGGAGGAGTTGACTGTTGACTATTGGTGTAGAGCAACAGTCACCCATGTTAGTAATGACCAGGTCAAGGATGTTGCTACCTCTAGTGGTGGTAAAAACGAGCTGGCCCAGGACACTTGGATTAATGAATTCCAGGAAAAGTTGGGCAGGTATATTCGTACATGAGTAGTTTTCCCAGTTAATGGAGGGGTAGTTGAAGTTGCCTAGTATGGGAGTGTTAGGTTGGACCCTAATATTCTCTAGGGTGCTTAGGAATGTGGAGTGTGAATCTTGGGACATGTTTGGGAACCTGTAGCAGGCTATGACCTGAATCGCTGTCTTACCCAATGTTGGCTGCACCTGAAGTATCTCAGATGCGTTATGTTGGGCTACCAGTCTGGAGGTGTGCACATCCTTTATGAATATGGAAACACCACCACCTTTGAAGCTTTGGTCCAAGTTCTGGGGCCAAAAGGTGTGGAATGAGTTATAGCCTGGTAGTGCAGGGGTGTTTTCTGCTGCCTTTAACCAGGTCTCTGTTACAGCACAAATGTTGATGTTCTCCATTTTAAGGAGTGCTTCGAGTGAGTGCATTTTGAAATTTAGACTTCTAGCATTTAGCAGCATAGTGTTAAAATAGTGTTAAGAACAAAGTTTTCTTTTACTTACAGTTAACTGTCTCCCTCCTCTTCCCACTCCTATGTGTTCCTCCAAACATTAGTAACATGAAGTGGGGTGTATGCTTTAAAGTCCCCTACAAGTTTAATAAAAGTCAAAAAACTATAATATTTCAAGGTTTTCTTGTTCTGTCATGTTTCACAAATATAATTAATGCTTTGTAATCCCAGATTTATTTGTCAATTTCTGAGCTGCTGGCTTTATTCATGTTTATCAACATCTCTCAAATGCAGTGTCTGCTTCATTTCCAGAGTACTCTTGGTTCTTCTAGTCAACTCTTATGCTTTTTTCTGTGTCTCAAGCATTCTGCGTTAAAACATTGGAAAAGGTTTCACTGGCAAAGTCTTTCTGTGGTGTTTATTACCAGAAGAACAAGTAGCAGAATCTCTTCCTGTTTCACGGCTCAATTTTTGTTGGACAAATTTCTGTAGTTCCTCCTTAGCGTGTTCTGCATCAAAAATGTTTTGTCTGTCTGGGAAAGAATATTCCAATGATAGCTGGGTGCACCAGTTTGAATCTCACTCCTCTTTGTCAAACATTCTCTGTTTAGTGGAATAAATGAGCAATCATTTTCCACAAGCACGCTGCTGTCTCCCACTTTTAGTACTTTGTCCTTCTGCCATAGTTTTGTCAGAATAAACTCCTTCTGCTGGTAAGATTGCATCTTGGTTATTAAAGGTCTAGGTTCCTTTCTCACGGCCATGTTTAGAGCATACAGATGATATGCTCTTTCAGTTTAACAACTCGTGCTGTGGAACACCAGTCCAGTTGCTCATTTGTCCTTTTATAAAATGAATACAATATTTTCCTTCCAGCTTCTCTGGTACAGCAGAAAACCTCAGGTTTTCCCTACATGCTCTTTCTTCTAACTCTTATTTTTTTGAAACATCTGTTCTTGCGCCGTCTCATTCAAACAGTCTTTTCTTCATTTTGACCTCTGATTTTTGCAGTTTTATCAACTCATCTGAAAATCCATTTAAAGCTTCTCCATTTTTTCCAGCATTTTGTTTGAGTTGATATATAATCCATCAGTGTTTCATTTATTTTAATCAGCTCCGAGTACATTTGACATATTTTTTCCTCAAGGTTACTGGAAGTCAAGTCTTGCACCAAAGCTAGAGGTTGTAATGTTTTTTGCTGAGCATCTGCAGAATTCTTCCCGGTCACTGTTTTTTCCTCACCTTTTGTGATTGATTTTCTTTCAGGTTCTTTGAATTTCTTTTTTGCTGGCATCCAGGCAGTGCACTTACTGGCCAGTTTCTGAAATTGACCCCAAAATGCGAGTTTACTTCTCTTCTCAGTTTGTGTTTTCACACTGGGAGAGCAGAATTTAAGTTGTTACTGAATGAGCAGTCATTTTGGAAGTCCTATCTTAACTGTTAATTGTTGAGCCTCATCTACCTCTAACCTTGGTATACTTAAGTCTACCATAAGTATTTCCATATGTATTCTTTCTTAATTTTCACGTGTCTGCTTTATACAAATTTTCATAACATTTCTGAAATATCTGTAATACCTCTACATGATCTGTGGTTATTTTTCTATTTATAGGCTCCTTAGGTTTGGCAACAACCCTTTCTCCTTTCGATTGCTTAAGTCCTTATGCTAAAACTGTTTGTGCTGTGGAGTTATCAAACGCAGTTGCTTAACAGTCATCTTTCTAAACTTATGCTTGCTATCCAGATACTCCCTTATTTTCTCTTTAGCACTGTGCAGTTGTGCCTTTCATTGTTCTTTGAGATTCCTCTTATTCTGCAATACTGTAACCTTTGTCAGGCCCTCTAAATAATTCCTGTTATTTCTTAATCATGCGTCTTTTTCTTTTATTTCTACCGTGTATTTAAACTCTGCTTTCATTTTTAGCCCACTCACTAGCTATAAATTATGAAGAAAGTTCTGTCTTCCCTAAAACACTTGAATAATTTCCACAACCAGTTTTATAAATTCCTCTCTTTTAAACAGGTAGGTAGGGAAGCACCAGTTCTTATTTTTACTTCATTACCCTGCAATATTTTCTTAGTTGTAATTGCCGCACAATCGGAACATTATTGGATGTGTTGAAGCTTTCAGTTACATGCACATGTTCCTGTGAAATATAATTTATGTGTGGTTTAACTCAGTTATTGTACCTTGGGGAATAATATGTAAATTCTCTCTGGGTTCCTACTACTGAATTCATGTCTTTCATATTTTCAATAATTTCTTCAGAAATCTATCCTCTTTTGTTATATTTTCCCTTCTAGGTCCCCCAGATACATATTTACATTTAAAGCTGATTATTTCTTCAAAACTTTCTTAAGCTCCATAATAGCAGGTTTAGGTGGACTATAAATACATGCCAGTGTAATCCTCCTCTTTTGCCAGTAGACCCTTACTACCACATATTTACCATTATCTAACAATTAGTGGAAGTACACCCTTTTTCCTTTGTCCCCAATACTCTTCAGAATATCCATCCTGAATTCCTTTCTATATAAAATGAACATGCTCACTTCTTTCCAAATATGTCTCTTATAGTATTGCTATCTGCATTTATTAATATAATTCAGTATACCATTTCCTTTTTGTCTATACCTATGAGTCCATTCACATTACAAAATAATACAGATAGCGTGGCCATTATGATAAGAAGTTATTATTCCCAGCTGTTATCTATGACTGTTTTTTTTAAATGTCTAATTCCAGCTTTTGTGCTATATGCATCCACTTATGTTTGGCAAGCTGATCTTTTATACAGCTTTTTTTGTTGTCATCTTTATTTGAACTGGTGACATATTTTACATTACTTTTTGTTTTAATATAAACTCTCATAACCTATTAACTTAAAACAATTAATTTAATTAAGCATTATAGTTACCCCTGCCCCCAAGTCATGGAGGCAAAAATCTCACATACACAGTAAACTGAGACCAAAATCATTAGCAGTACACCACAGATAACACCTCTCCATGGCCATCACAGTAGACATAATCCATCATATACTCAGCTTCTAAGGATTAACTTGCCTAAACTTCAAAGTCCTCTAAAATGCAACACAACACAGTCACAAAGCACATTCAGCAAATTAAGCCTACTTCCTCACATAGCACAAGGAGCCCCAAAGTCGCAAATGCTAAAGCCATAAGGCAGGCACTAACCCAACCAAACAGTTTTGTTATAGGTGGCGTTCATTGTAAGACATGCAGATGTACTTATTACCAGGCTGAGCAAGCAACGCGTGATGGTTAGTTGCTTGTCTGATGCTAAGATCTGTCAGATCACACATGCAGTCAAAGTCTTGAACGACAAATACCAGTATGACTTTTGACATAGTTCAAAAACTTGAGGTGTACCTCCCTGGACTGTGTCCAAGGCAAGTATGAGCCTAGCATTGAGCAGCATTTTACCTTCTCCAAGGATGATGCCCTGCTATGAGCAAAAAAATTGACTTCAGTAATTGGCTTAGTTTTTGGTGTCATTCAAAGAAGATCCATTATTTGTTAGCCTGGGAGTATATGATTGAAAGACCACTCTGTTTCACCATGGATGGCCTGCATCTGTCCCTCTAGGGTTTCTGTTATTGGTAATGATACTGCCCATCCCCATAGTGCCTATTTTAGGCAGTGCTAACCTGATAAACCTACCAACATAATGAAACAAGCAAAGGAAAATATGAAGGTGCTACTGATCAGTGCTAGGAGCCTAAACAACAAACTCCACTCCCTGTAAGCTCTTCTCACCCTGGATGACAATGACATCTGTGCAGTGACTGAGACATGGTTTAAAATAGCAAAGGGCACTCTGACCATGTTGAGCTGTAACGACTTCCACAAGTTTTTATCAGCTACTGTGCAGGAGGAGAAAAAAGGTGGAGGTGTCTCGATCTACATCCAAAAGAAACTAACATCAAGGCTGGTAAAGCAGCCTGGTGCATTAGAGCTTCTTCATGTCCATATAACCATCAAAAAGTTCCTGTACCGTGTATTAGCTAGAAACTCCCTCTATGACAAAAGAAAGCTACAACACCTATCTACAGGAACTGGAATCACCCAATATTAAACACAGTAACATTTTCCTAGGTGATCTAAGCTTTCCATCTATAGACTGGGAAACCTACACCACCACCAGTACATAAGCACAGCCATTATTTGGACTTTGGCAATACAAATGACCTGGAACAATTATTCAGAGTACCCACTAGAGTTTATAACATCTTGGATCTTGCTCTTACTAATATGGCAGCATCTTGCAACATCCATTGCATGTCTTCATCAGTTGTTAAGTCTACCAAAAAGCGTTCTTCAAAATGAAACTGAAACCTGAGAGCCCTTCCACCAAAGGTACCTTTAGAAATGTATTTAAGACAAACTGCCTACTCCTAAGTGATACATTGGCAAGCTTCAAATCTCCACCAAATCTAGTTAACTCCACTGGATACACAGAAGCATACACCATTACACTAAAACAGCATTTAAAGAGCTGCAGAGATGTGTATAGGAACAACTGCAGGGCAAACCCCAGAAATAAATCCACATGAGGCTGTAGCCAGAAAATAAACCTTCTTTTTAAAGGGTAAAATAAAACATTGCAAGACTTTAAAGGAAAAGCTTACACAGACCCTGCCACAAATTACTTTGAGGGAAAGGTTGGATTGTTTTGCTTTCTTGTATTTTGTATTGCTTCATTGCCTTCTTCTATGTTGTATATTATGAGTTATTTTCTTTACACCGTGCTTTACTTGTATTTTGCTTTTCAATGCATATTTAAACTACAAAAGAAACCACAGCTGTGTCTCTTTAGAGCAACACAGAAATTAGACAGGTCGATTACAGTTGATTACCTTTGAACTGAGGGTGGAGCTAGGAACTAAACCTTTTTAAGGGGTAAAATAAAACATTTCAAGGCTTTATTGGAAAAGCTCACCCAGACTCTGCCACAGCTTGCTGTGACGGAAGGATTAGGTTGTTTTTCCTTTCTTGTATTTCGTATTCCTTCATTGCCTTATTGCATTTTGTATATTGTGATTTATTTTCTTTACACTGTGTTTTACTGGTATTCTGCCCCTAATTGCATATTTAAGCTAGGAAAGAGACCACAGCTGTGTCTCTCAAGAGTCACTCGGAAATTAAGTTTTCCCCACCCTGAAACTGTTGCATTTTTAAACTCCACAGTCTTTCTTGTTGCTTGCCCCTTTATGTTAAACTGACCTCGCATCTCCTTCCTTCTCCTTTTTCATTGGCTATTGTGAGTAAGCAGAAAGTTATCATTTTGTGAAATCAATCTCCTTTAACTATTTAAATTTATTGGCCATCACACTGTATTCCATAGAACCAGAATACTATGTGCCCAGCCCTTCCACTCTATCTTGCTCTTTAAAATTAGTGACTTTCCATGTAAATAGCTAAAGCTTAAGTAACCCCCCCTTTCATATCTAACTGGTGAGTGCACACTGCAGCTCTTAGGATATTAACCTATCTTTTCCAACCTACCTTTAAAATGTGAAACGTACTCCAAGACCACTGATTATTGGAGAATCCACATTCTGCCTCAGTAGTCACCTTGAGATTAGTGTTTCTGTTTTGCTGCTGGTGAGAGAAAGAGCATAGGGACATTATTTACTGGAGATTGCTTGAAAGCCTAATAACTGCTTCATAGGTGCCAGTTTGGAATTTGTGCTTGTATTTTGCTCCTAGTGACAGAAGGAGCAGAGTGCATTGATCAAATCTGTCATTGCGTACAGTGCCACCTTTGGTATGTACCTAACCAGGCATATCCAACCATTGGAACATCCACAGAGATTCCTCACTAAAAGAATACAGAGCATAGGTGATATGTCCTATGAAGACCACCTCAAAGCCCTATCCCTGTATTCTGTCTCCTACATGCTGTTGAGGCGAGATCTATGCCTGGCTTACAACGCATTGTCAGACCCCACTCTGGTGGATCTCCTGCACATCCACAACATAAATAGGGCCTGCTGGAGAAACAGGTATGTATCCCAAAGGCTAACCCTGCTCTGGAACAGGCTCCCTATCCATGTGAAGCAGAGTTCCTGCCTAACCCAATTCAAGTGTAACTTAGACAATTGGATGGGGAAACAGGAAATTCATCCCTGGTTTGGCACCTACATCTCTAATGGACACATGTATCTTGTAAAAATTTCCCAAGCCCGTGCTTGTAAATGTTTCACCTCCCAAGTCCCTGTTTGCACTTATGAAGGGTACTAGAACCTGTCAGAGATTTGGTATGGATGGCTAGGCTTAAAACGGCCCTTATGGTCATTAACCTAATAAACACCTATGAACCTGTGAAGTTTTTCATGTAAGTGCACTATTGAAATTTCACCAATTCTTTGTTACAGACAAGACAACTAGTTTGCAGTGAGTTGCAAACCAGATACTCCTGATATTATTTTATATTTTCACTCCAACTGTCTAATCAATAAAAAAATGGTCTGTTGCTATGGATATGAACTTTCCCTCTATCTCCATTACCAGCTTGGTGGATATGGGCATCCTGACAACCAGTTTAATCTCAAACAAACTGATATGGTATGTGAGAGCTGTATTTACACAATGTTACTGGAGACAAATCTCTCACATAAAAGTACTCCTAATATTGATAAGGTTGTCAGTAGTATACACGCTGCACCCATCACACGTAATTCAAAGCAGACACATAGACCCACATATGCTGAGGCACGTAAATGTAACCTTCATAAACACCAAAGACATCCTAGACAAAGTGCGTATAACAAACACCCTCAGCAGCCCTGAATGTACTCTTTCAAAAGAACACCCATATCAACACAAACAGCCACATCCCATGGAGCCTCTACCTCTAAGCCTGTAAGGCAAGCCATCACACAATTACGCATTCTAGTTATTGGAGACGCCATTGTGAAGTACACTGATGTTCCTCTCACCAGTAAGGGGAAAGTCATGGTCATTTGCTTATCAGGAGCCAGGATCCACCACACACACACACACACACACACACACACACACACACAGGTCATTGAACCACAAGTACCATTATGACTCAGTCATAGTCCATACAAGTGTAAATGACCTGAGACATACCTCTTTAGACTATATGAAGAGAGACATCATGGAGCTGTCAATATGTAATATGAATATTCTCAGTATGGAATATGTGTCCCAGGCTGGTATGAGCCTAGCATTCAGAAGCATTTTACCTTTTCCAAGGATGATGGCAGAATACGAACAAATAATGACCGACTTTAATAATTGGCGTAGTTTCTGGTGTCATTATAAGAGGGTGCAGTATTTATCAACCTGGAAGGGAGGTGGTCAACAGACCACACTGGTTTGCCAAGGATGGTCTCTATCTGTCTTTTAGGCTTTCAAATATTAGCTAAAATACTGTTCCCCCATAGGGCCTGTTTTAGGCAATGCCAGATTGAATGTCCTTCCAATGTAGCAACTCAAAACTAAAACAATTTAAAGGTGTTACTGCTCAATGCTAGTAGTCTAAACAGAACACTCCACTCCCTAGAAGCTTTCTTCACCCTAGAGAATGCTGATATCTGTACAGTCACTGAGACATGGTTTAAAGCCATGAAGAGCACACCAACAGTGGAAGGTTATAATTCCTTCCATACATAAGGTTGGCTAGGCTGGTCAAACAGGACAATACACTTGAGCTTCTTCACATTCAAATTGCCATAGGCAAAATCTAGTATCCCTTTCTTGCAAGCTAGAGGTCCTCCTCTGTGACCCAGGAAACCCATACCATGTATTTAAACTATTTGGAAACTTTTGCCATCCAACCCAATACCATATTCATGAGCAACATTAATTACCCACTATTAACTGGGAATCCTATATGGCACCAAATGTATGGGCACATAGATTCCTGGATTTTGTAAAGACAAACTCCCTGGATCAGATTGTCAGTACACCAACCAGAGGTGCAACCATACTGGATCTGGTCCTCATTAATATAGAAGAGTGCTGCATACCCCACATGTAAGGTCAGACCACATAAAGGTGTCCTTTGAAGTAAAAATAACACTTGGAACCCCAGCTAACTGTGGGATATTCAGGAACTACTCTAAGGCTAACTTCCTACTATTAAGTGATAACCTGGCAAAATTTCAAACTCCCATAAACCCTGTGAACACTAAATAGAAACCTGAAACAAGCATGTTAATAGCTGTATAGAGGCAGCTATAACCACCAGGTGGAAGTACAGAACTTACTAAAAAAAACAAGCCACCTTGGAATCACATCATTAGGCTGTATAACAGAAGGAAGAAAATCATGACAAAAAACTCGGAGGTCCAGCAACCAGCAAGATAAAAGCACTTTCATCAACCCAAACAAACAGAGGACAAATGAAGTCTACCAAAGTCAAATTTAAGGTAGGCTTGGCCTCAAAGTCCAAGGACAACCAAAACGCATTGTTTAGCTATGTCCAGAACCTCAAAGGCAATACACAATTATGCGTGGAGCTAATTGTTAATGAGCCAAAAGATACAGAAAACCTACTGGCCAACATATTCAGGTCCAGCTTTATCCCTCTCTTCCCCTCAACTTTCCCTCAAGAAATACCATCAAATACAACTCCCCCTGCTATCAGTAGGGAACAGGTCCTCAATGCTTTCTCTAAGAGAAAGGCAGCAGTCATCCCTCTACACAAAGGTGGGCCAGTTACAAAGCCTGAAAACTACAGTCCCATAAGTCTCTCTAATCTCATATGCTAAGCCATGGAAAGAGTTATCATGGAAATGATCCATAATGACATATGAATCCTTCAGACACTGGACCCAACCCATTTTGATTCTGTCAAGGGCAGGTCCTGCCTACTTAACCTGGTGGACTTCCATGAGAAGGTCATCAAAAGAATGGATGAGGGCAAAATGGTTCACACTACGTACCTTGACCTGGCCAAGGCATTTTGATACAGTATCCCACTCTGTTATTGTTGGCAACTCAGGAGGTTAGGTACAAACCGTTATGTCACCCAATGGATAACTACCTGGCTCACAGACAGGACCCAGGAAGTTAAAACTGTGGAGCCCACTTCTATAAAGAAGCCAGCCACAATCAGAGTCCCTCAGGGATCATTCCTGGGACTGCTCCTTTTTGGCATTTACTTCTCTGAAGTCAAGGATAATGTCAGTAGCCTCTGGCTGACTAAATTTGCAGATGATTGCAAATTAGGAGCTGCTGTTAAATCCCCTGCTGACACAAATGTTCTCCAGGAAGGGCTGACACAGATAAACAACTGGTGTCAGAGCCATGGACTAAAACTAAATACCAAGAAATGCATAATAGTGTCTTTCAGGATGGCATCAACCCCTGGTAGCTGTCATATTGACAGCACACCCCTAACAGTTGACCCAGTAGTCAGGGACTTGTGGACATATGCACAAAGTAATCTAGCCTTTGACCATCATGTGTCTACAGCAGTGTGGAAATGATTCTATGTTGTGCAACTTATAAACAAAGGTGTGGCATCTAGGTCCAAGGAAGTCATTGTTGCACTGTATTTGGCATTCAGCAGACATATCATTGAGTACAGTGCCCCCTTTGGTATGTATCTAGCCAGGCATATCGAACAATTGTAACGTCCAGAGAGGTTCCTCACTTAAAGAATACAGGGCATAAGTAACATGTCCTATGCAAACTGCATCAAGGCCAGACTTCCATGGGACTTCCATGAGAAGGTCACCAAAAGAATGGATGAGGGCAAAATGGTTCACACTACGTACCTTGACCTGGCCAAGGCATTTTGATACAGTATCCCACTCAGCTATTGTTGGCAACTCAGGAGGTTAGGTACAAACCCTTATGTCACCCAATGGATAACTAGCTGGCTCACAGACAGGACCCAGGAAGTTAAAACTGTGGAGCCCACTTCTATAAAGAAGCCAGCCACAATCAGAGTCCCTCAGGGATCGTTCCTGGGACTGCTCCTTTTTGGCATTTACTTCTCTGAAGTCAAGGATAACGTCAGTAGCCTCTGGCTGACTAAATTTGCAGATGATTGCAAATTAGGAGCTGCTGTTAAATCCCCTACTGACACGAATGTTCTCCAGGAAGGGCTGACACAGATAAACAACTGGTGTCAGAGCCATGGACTAAAACTAAATACCAAGAAATGCATAATAGTGTCTTTCAGGATGGAATCAACCCCTGGTAGCTGTCATATTGACAGCACACCCCTAACAGTTGACCCAGTAGTCAGGGACTTGTGGACACACACACAGAGTAATCTAGCCTTTGACCATCATGTGTCTACAGCAGTGTGGAAATTATTCTATGTTGTGCAACTTATAAACAAAGGTGTGGCATCTAGGTCCAAGAAAGTGATTGTTGCACTGTATTTGGCATTCAGCAGACATATCATTGAGTACAGTGCCCCCTTTGGTATGTATCTAGCCAGGCATATCGAACAATTGTAACATCCAGAGAGGTTCCTCACTTAAAGAATACAGGGCATAAGTAACATGTCCTATGCAAACTGCATCAAGGCCCTATCCCAGTATTCTGTCTCCTACAGGCTGTTGAGGGGAGATCTATGCCTGGCAGACCCCACTCTGATTGACCTCCTCCATATCCACAAAAGAAACAGCACCTGAATTACCCATTCTAAAGACTTTATCCTTACCTGTGATATAATTAGGATCAGCTGGAGAGACAGGCATGTATCCCAGAGACTGCTACTACTCTGGAAGAGGCTCCCCATCCATGTAAAGCAGAGTTCCTCCCTAACCCTGTTGAAGTATAACTTGGGTAACTGGATGGAGAGCAGGAAGCTCATCCCTGGTTTGGCACCTATAGCTCTAATTAAGACAGGTAGCCTGTAAATGGTTCATCTCCCAGACCCCTACTTGTAAATGTTTCATCTCCCAAGCACCTGCTTAAACTTATCAAGGGTACCAGAACTTGTCAGAGATTTGGGATGCATGGCTGGGCTTATAAAGGCCCTTGTGGTCATTAGCCTAGTAATGACCTGTGAAGCTGTGAATGTGTGGTGGAACCATAATAACAACACACTGTATAATAAAAAGAAAGTAATTTTGAACAAACATAAGAAGAGTAATTCTCTGAATGTTACAGCTTTGCCACTAAAATAAACAAGCAACCTCGGGAGCTTAATTATTAAAATCTACCAAAGCCAAGTTTGAGCCTGCAATAGCTGCTGAAGCCAAAGACCATCACAATCCATTTTTAGTTATATTCTTGTTCTCAAAAGCACAACACATCAGTGCACTGAGCTGACTGTGAACAATGCTACCTACACAGAGGCTGAAGATATAGTGAACCTACTGGCTGATAAATTTAGCTATATCCCTTTCTCCTCCATCTGTCCTGAAGATATACCTGAAACTGGTTCACCTGCAGATATCACCTAAGATCAAGTCATAACAGTTATATGCAAAGCTAAAAGTACTGCATTGATGGATGCTGTCAGTATCCCTCGGTGCATCTTAAATAGCATGAAGCATGGTTTTTGCTCACCACTAACAATACTTCAGTTTCAGCCTGCATAAAGGTTTTATACCAAGTGATTGGAGAACAGCTACAGGCACTCATCTGCATAAGGGAGGGTCTTCCACAGATCCAGGCAATTACAGACCCATAAGTCTGACCACCAGCCTCATATGCAAAGTCATGGAAAGACGTATCATGGTGCTAATCAATCAAGACACAGGGAATCTCCAAACAGTGGATCTGTCTCAGTTCAGATTCATCAAGGGCTGGTCATGCTTACTCAAACTGGTGGATTTTTTTGAAAACATTACCAAAGGGATGGGTGAAGGCAAAATCGTACACAACACATACATTGACCCAACTAAAACATTTGGCACACTTCCCTACTCAGGCATAGTAGAAAATTAAATAATCTGGGAATAAGCCCCTATCTTACCCACTGGATTGCCAACTGGCTCATAGGATGCCCTTGAATTATGTATGGTATCATCACAGTTATTCTCATGGGAGTAATATATAATTATCAACCATGTTATGGGTAAGAGCAAGCTATAACCTAATGGGATAGGTTATTTCAAGCAAAAAAAGGAAACTGGCTGGGATGAAAATAAACCATAAGGGCAGTTAGCCTAGTATTTACTTAGGAACCTATGAACAAACACACAGAACTGTGTACATCCTCAGATAATGAAGTTTAACCTTCCTAGTAGGAACAGTGGTCTCAAATCAACAGCTGCACACACAGGGATTACCTAACCTAAAATTAAGATTGTGCATGCCAAGGTGCATGGTATACCCTGAGCTCCTATGTACACTAATTGCTGTCTGCTCTTATCTTATCTTTATTCCCCTCCCAGGTGTGAAAATAGCTTGTATACTTTTAGAGAACATTCATTTAACCTTAAAGAAGTGCTCTGGCTTTTATTGCTTGCCCCTGTAGTTAGCTTGTCTCCATGGAGACATAAGAACAAAATGTACAGTTTCCCTCAGGTTCAGGCTTCTTAATTTACACTGAACATTTGTTTGCTAAAGGAAAATTTTTCATTACATTCAGTGTTCTCTTATATACGTGCACATACTAAAACTTGTTGTTAGATTAAGCCAAGGGCCTTAATCCAGACATTCACCTATGCACAAATAAGAGAAAACATATCAGCTATACATATACTATGATCTGTGCACTTTTATACCCCATCCCCACCCTCAACAACCCAGGATTACAGACTATTAACTTTAATATTTATTGTCTAGCCTTTTTTTTCTTTTTTTACATTGAAATGCCTACATTTCTTAAAACTAAAAAAAGAAGAATAAGTAGACATCAACTATTGGAGGTGTGATGGGAAAGAAAGAGGTAGCTGGGAACATATCTTCTGGGAGTCTAATGAGCTGTTAGACTTTAAAGATTTCCTGCAGACTGCTGTGTCAGAGATGTTGGGTGAGCAAATTGGTGTAACTAAAGAAATGATTTTTTGAGCTGTGATACAGAATTGGAATTTCCTAGATACAGTAAGGCCTTGTTGAGTCTAATTATGTTGGCTGCCAAAAAAGCAATTACTTAAATAGAAATCAAAGTGTAAACCAACTTTACTAGAAGTAGTAAATATAGTAACAGAGATAATACAGCTGGAATTGAGATCTGTAGAAAAGTGTAGGAGCAAATCACGTAGGAAAAATGGGAATTGTGAAAACACTGCATGCAGGGAGGAATATGAATTAAAAGAAGGCAGGATGTGAATGAGCTATGTAATGTTTGGCTGATAATGACTGTATAGATTATAAGTGATGTATAATGTTTGTAACTAAAGTTATTTCAATATGGTTTGTTTTTGTTTATATAAATGTATGATTTCCTATGTGACGTGTTAATTTAATAAAGATGTTCTTGTTAAAAAAAATCTGAAAAAGGCACATCACATTCAACAATAACTGGAAATGCTTTACTATATAAAATGCAGTTTACATCATGGAGTGTTTTATATAATACTGATAAGAACATTTTTTTTAATTTACAGCTACCTTTTTCTCCTTTTTTCCCTTCTTCTTAGTGTCCTTCCAAACTTTAATGATATCAAGTGGGGCATATGCTTATCAGTCCCCCACAAATTTAACAAAGTCAATAAAAGTTAAATCTTTTCACTAGTACAGCCATACTTCACAAATGTGATGGTGGTTTTTAATGTTATATTATTCACTAATTTCAGTGTTTATGGTCTTCTTCCTGTTCTTTTCTACCTCCCAACCCCAGACTCTGGTTTAAGGTAAAGGTATTGCCAGTTCTTTTAGTCAACTTCTGTGCTTTTTTCTGTCACTCATGCATTTTCCTATGAACATTGGAAGAGGTTTCATTAGGAAATTCTATCTATGAAGATTGAGAAGCAGAATCCCCTTTTGTTTGCTATTGTACAAACCTTTGTATTTCCTCCTTAGCCAGTTTTACATTGAAACGTTTTCTTTGATCCTCCAAGAAAAAATATTCTGGAGACAGCTCGATATAGCACCTTGAATCTTAACGCCTGCCTCTATGCATGCCCTGGATTCTGAGCTAAATGTTTTTTTTTCTCTTCTGCATGGTATGCAGTGAATAATGATTTTCCACAAACATTCTACTATCTCCAATTTTTAATACCTTTCCTTTCTGCTACAGTTTTGTCAGGATCTACTCTTTCTGCTGGTATGATTGCATCTTTACTAGTACAAGACTTGGCTGCTTTCTCATGGCCAGGTTTGGAGCATACACAAAATGTGCCCTTTCAAATAAAAAATCCTGCTATTGAATACAGCTGCTTATTTGTGCTTTCATAAAATTAATGCACTCTGTTCCTTACAGGTTTCCTGGTACAGCAGAAAATCTCATATTTCCCTTTCTACTTTGTCCTCTAACTCCACAGTTTTTGAAGCATCTTTTCTTGATTAGTCTAACACTCAGCCAGCCTTTTCTTCATTTTCATCTCTGATTTTTGCAGTTTTATCAGCTTATCTGAATAACTGTTTAAAGACTCTTCCATTTTTTTCCTGCCTGTTGTTATTTGAGTTGATATACTCTGTCAGTGTTTTGTTTATTGTAATTATCTTTGAGCACAGTTGATTTATTTTTTCCTCTAGATTACTGGAATCCATGTCTTGTACCAAAGGTGGTGCTTGATGCTTTTTGCTGAACAGCTTCAGGATTCTTCCCAGTCAGTGTTATCTTGGCACCTCTTTAGATGACTATATTTCAGGCTCACTAAGTTTCTTCTTTGCTGGCATCCAGGCAGTATACTTAGTAGCCAGTAGCTAAATTTACTAAACTTGTCAGAGTTACTGGCCCTTATATCTCAGTTTTTTTCATACTGGGGCAGTTGAAATTAAGCTGTTGATCAGTGTGCAGCCATGTTGGATGTTATTTTCTTTTTTATCCGAGATTATGTGCATCTAGTGATGTCTGTAGTCTTGAAGTATTTTAGTCAGTTTTTTTTTTTACATTTTATTTCCTATACTAATCTGTGTATAGTTATTTATGGAGATTTGTTGTTGTAAACATCTTGGAGATCTTCTGTTATGAACCTAAGTGAACTACGCCTTCGACAGTATGCACTAAGAGTTGACCCAGTTGTTCAGGTTTTGGAAACTTGTGTGGATAATGACCTAACATTTGACCATCATGTATCTATCTTTGTAAGAAAGTCCTTCAATATTGCACAGCTTATTAATAAATGGATTATGTCTAGACATATACCATTGTCCCCCTTTACTCTGCCCTCAGTAGGGTAATTATTGAATATAATGCCTTGTTTGGCATGTATCTATCCAGACACATGCAGCAACTGGAATGCCCACAGAGATACCGTATGAAAAGGACACAAGGCCTAAACAACATGTCCTACATGTATGGACTCAAACCCTGTCACTATACTCGGTATCTTACAGACTGCTAAGAGGTGACCTGTGTCTGGCATACAAGTTATTCTGTATTCCATTACTGATGGAGAAATACTCGGTGTAGGGATGTAAACCTCTTCTACAACATCAATAGAATGGTTTGGAGAGACTTATTTATGGAATAGACTTCCCATCCACATAAAACAAAGTTCATCCCTATCCATTTTCAAGGGCAACTTAGATCTATGGATAGAAAACAGAAAAGTTACCCCTGTAATGCCCCCTGTACTGCTAATGACAGGTGCAGCTCCTAAATTCTTTTTCCCACTTGTGGATCCCCTAAAGTTGTCTATGGTGTGAGCCTAGTTATTCTCATTAGAGGTAGTATCTAATTACTGACCATGGGATGAGTAAGACCAATCTGTAACCAAACCGGATAGGTTATTTTTGAGCACAGAAATGGAAATTGGCTTGGCTAAAAATGGCCCAAAAAGGAGCTAGCACAGTACTTAACTATGAATCTATGATGAGCCATTATGTTCAAAAAATCTGCATATTCTACTAACAGAAATCTTCCCAAAATGTTTTCCTTTAATATTTGTCACGTTACGTGTCCACTGTGTATTATGATGCTAAATACACTGCAAGATTAATTACCCTTAAACAGCTATACAGACAAGATCAAAAAGGCCCAAACATGCATGTCTGCATCTAATGGTGTTTGGCTTTATTTGTCAGAGTTTACCCATGAAAACATAAAAAATAAAAATTCATGGACATTCAGAAGCTATGTAGATGAAACTTTGTAAAAAAAGAAAAGAATAAATGACAGAGTGGATAAAATATTGCATTATAACTATAAGAACCAATCAGTGGAGATTAGAAAATATTGGGAGAAGAGAATATGCAACAAAAGGAAGAAATTTGTAAGGCCCTTGAGCATTGTAATAGTTGTAGTCTTGGAAATGAAAATATATAATGTTATTTGCTTGGAAGCAGGCTCAGTTCAGCCAGCTGTTTTGACATTTTTCTAAATGTCATTGTGAAGGCTGTCAGCCTAGCCAGATAGGATTTTATACATAATTCTGTCATTTGTAAATAAGAATGTTGAATTACAGGCTTGTTTTCTTAAATTAAAGAATATGCTGTGAAATGTTGAACTCAAAACAATGTAGCAACATTGCTCTCTGCTGCAAAGAAAGCTAAGTCAAGCATTTCTTGTCTGTCCTTTGAAATTGAAATAATTTCATGACTGTCTTTGATGTTTACAATTCAGCTCCGGCCAGACTAGATGAAGGCTTCCTGCCTATTGTTTTAAGGCTAAAGTTAATGACCAGAATTTACATGTGGAATGTTCTTTATTGCTCTGGTTTCTGCCTAGGTGCAAAAGAATGTAAATGCAGTTTCTGTTAGCCTGGGAACACCAGGAAAGTGTAAAAAATTATGTAATGGGAATCAGAACTGCAATAGCAATTTAAACAGAGAGAATCAGAAGGCATTAAGCATTTTTGTCTTGACTATCCAACTCACAGCACTGTCTTGCTCATATGTAAGTTATCTTAGACTTGTATTTTCTTTTAGAAATAGATAGGAACTAAAAAGATTAGACTAAGTGTTTTTCTGGGATGTCAGAACTGTACTACTGAATTATTTTAAGTATGTCTGTGTGATCTCTGAACTCTTGACTGGCACTGTGTAGTAGAAAGTATTGTCCTGTTTTTAATTATTTATTATTAAATATTTTTAAACCATTTTATCTGTGGCTGTTTTGTGTAGAGATCATTTAAGCTCCAGAGTACATTGCATATTTATATAGTTTGCCGTCCAAGTCACTCTAAATAAGCCTTGACTGTTAAGTCACAGCTACCAATAGGATAATACCATTAGTAATTGGACACCCTTTTAAGGGCCTTTGAATAGCTGATAAGTATTAGTGGGTGGTGGCAAGTGGAACTACTGTATAGTCTGGGAGAAAGGGACACAGCTGGAGAAACTGTGCCAGCCTTCCCCAGGAGTGTCTATGTGGTTGTATAAACTCTTCTCAAAGTGCATGAGTGTGTGTGAGTCAGCTACTTGGGCAGGGACATGAAGCACTGGTTGGACAGAGAGGGTGCTAGAGGTTTTAGCTTGTCCACTAGGCTGAGATCTGGACCCTGTAGTTGTGCCAGTGGGGAGTCTTATTGGGAACTTGGAGAGCAAGGGAGTGACCAGCCCCAGACTGGCTGTGGATCTCTGTGTGCTCTTAAGGGAAATTGTACTTTACTGTGTGCATTTGTTATCCTTTCCTCAAATATGAGATGCCCTCTCTGGTGTTAGTGGTGAGGACTGAGGCTCCTTGATTGTTGAGCCAGGGCGCGGGCATCACATATTAATTGGTTGGCAGTGGTGGGATATCCACATCACATATAAATTTTTTGACAGTGGTGGAATGTCCACATGATATATTAATTAGTTGGCAAATATTAATGGCTTGTAGTGGTGTGGGTAGAGTGGTTCCTGTAGCTTGTGTACGGTGAGCTTTGAAGGTGTTTTTGTACTCTAAGACAGCCACACAGTGAATACTCAGAGTTCAGATCACAATTGTTTTATTTCTTTTGTTAGCTTAGTTAGTCAGGGTGAGCAGTCAGCATGTCAGCAGAGGAGTGTGGAAAGCTGACAAGGAGCCTGCTGGCGGAGATGTGCCAGGCTAGGGGACTGGTGCATGGAAACCTGATTAAGGCAGATCTGATTGAAGCCTTGGTTACAGCTGCATCAGAAAACAGCAACCAGGAGGACAATCAGACTGGCATTAGAGATATAATACCCTCAGAGAATGGAGAGCTCAACCTTTCTGCAGTGGACTTAAAAATCCAGCTGGAGCAAAAGAGACTTGAGTTAGAGGCCAGGTGTGTGGAATTAGAAGCAGCTGAGTGACTGAGGTGTCTAGAGACTGAGGAGAATGAGAAACTGCTACGCCTACAAGCTGAGGTAAAATAGAGGTAGAGGCAGCATGAGAAGGAGATGCTGACTTTTTGCCAGAGTCATGGAGGTAATGGGGAAGGGAATAACTGGATCCCAGAAGCACAAAAGGTCAGTAAATTTCTTCCGCAGTTTAAGGAGGGGGATAATGTTGATAGTTTCATTCATGTGTTTGAGAGGGTATGTAAACAGTATGAAGTTGACCAAGGGTCTGGGTATGGATCCTGACCCCCTTACTCCTTGGTAAAGCTGTAACTGTATTATCTAAAATGTCTGATGTTGCATGTTTTGATTATACTGCTGCAAAAAATTGCCTATTAGAGTTTTTTAAGCTGACACCTGAAGCGTATATAAAAAAGTTTAGTGAGCATAGACGCAAGGCAGATGGAAGTGTGTGTAAATTTGTTGTTGAACTAAGCACTTATTTCCATAGGTGGGTGAGTGGATGTCAGGTCACCACTTTTGAAGGGCTGGCAGACCTTTTGGTGAGGGAACAAGCCCTTAGCACCTTGCCTGAGGACATGAGGATCTGGTTAGCTGATAGACAATGTGCTGTGTCAGATGAGTTGGGGAAGAAGGGAGACCTATACCTGGCAAGCAGGGCAACCATGCACAGGAAGGGGACCCCCAGTACTGCTCATGGGTCTAAAGGAACCCATGGTGGGCAGCACAGACTGCCACAACAGAATCTGCCAGTAGCAGGAGAAGTCACTACTCCATGTACATGTCCAGGAGTTAGGGTTAAATGTTTTGAATGCAACCAGTGGGGCCATATGGCATACAGTTGTCCATGGAGGCAACGTGGGGAACCAAAGGTGATTGAGCCAGTAAGTGGGAAAGACAAAATGCCAATAGTAGGTTGTCTTGAGACAACAGGGGTACCGAGCTGCCATCCTGCAGATGTCCTGATAGAGGATTTGGAAGAGGCAGTACCATGTGCTTATGCAGTTACATGCAGTCAGGCTAGGAGACAAGCATGTGGGTCTGGTAGCCTGGGGAGGCCCAGACAGACTGCATACTTGCAGCCAGGACTGGTGAGGTGGTTACTTCAGGGAGGGGCTACACTGTAGCAGTGAGATTGAAGGTGAGCCACAGCTGCTTGTGGGTATTGATGGTCCCTTGGACAGAGTGACTGCAAAGGTAGGTGAGGTAGAAGGGGGTACACTGGGGGAGCCAAAATGGAAGGGACTTGAAGGTTTTAAGCCCACAAGGCCCGCCTTGTTTGGGGGGACTGATGGTCCCTTGGACAGAATTGGAATTTCCTAGACACAGTAAGGCCTTGTTGGGTCTAATTATTTTGGCTGCCAAAATAGCAATTACTTAAATAGAAATCAAAGTGTAAACCAACTTTGCTAGAAGTAGTAAATATAGTAACAGAGATAATACAGCTGGAAATGAGATCTGTAGGAAAGTGTAGGAGCAAATCACATAGGAAAAATGGGAATTGTGAAAACAATGCATGCAGGGAGGAATAAGAATTAAAAGAAGGCAGGATGTGAATGAGCTATGTAATGTTTGGCTGATAATGACTGTACAGATTATAAGTGATGTATAATATTTGTAACTAAAGTTATTTCAATATGGTTTGTTTTTGTTTATATAAATGTATGATTTCCATGTGTTAATTTAACAAAGATGTTCTTGTTAAAAAAATCTGAAAAAGGTACATCACATTCAACAATAACTGGAAATGCTTTACTATATAAAATGCAGTTTACATCATGAAGTGTTTTACATAATACTGATAAGAACATTTTTTTTAATTTACAGCTACCTTTTTCTCCTTCTTCTTAGTGTCCTTCCAAACTTTAATGATATCAAGTGGGGCATATGCTTATCAGCCCCCCACAAGTTTAACAAAGTCAATAAAAGTTCAATCTTTCCACTAGTACAGCCATACTTCACAAATGTGGTGGTGGTTTATAATGTTATATTATTCACTAATTTCAGTGTTTCTGGTCTTCTTCCTGCTCTTTTCTCCCAACCTGAATACGGTTTCCAGAGTAAAGAGTATTGCCAGTTCTTTTAAATGTCGCTTCGGCAGCTCTGTCACTCATGCATTTTCCTATATGAACATTGGAAGAGGGTTTTCATTAGGAAATTCTATCTATGAAGATTGAGAAGCAGAATCCTTTGTTGATATTATTTCATGCTGTATTTTAATCCTTAGCCGTTTTACATTGAACCATTTTCTTTGATCCTCCAAGAAAAAAAAAAATATTCTGGAACCAGCTCAATATACTTTCTTCGGTCTTAGCGCCTGCCTCTATGCATGCCCTGGATTCTGGGCTAAATCATTTTTTTCTCTTCTGCATGGTATGCGAAGTGAATAATGAATTTTCCACAAGCATTCACTATCTCCAGTTTTTAATACCTTTCTTTTCTGCTACAGTTTGTCAGGATCTACTCTTTCTGCTGATATGATTGCATCTTTACTAGTACAGACTTGGCTTAAGCTTCTCTTAATAGTAGGTTTGGAGCCTTACGTCTTCCTTTCAAATAAAATCCTGCCTATTGAATACAGCTGCTTATTTGTGCTTTCATAAAATTAATGCACTCTGTTTCATACAGGTTTTCACAGGTACAGCAAATCTCATATTTCCTTTCTACTTTTTGTCCTCTAACTCCACAGTTTTGGAAGCATCTTTTCTTGATTAGTCCTAACACTCAGCCAGCCTTTTCTTCATTTTCATCTCTGATTTTTGCAGTTTTATCAGCTTATCTGAATAACTGTTTAAAGACTCTTCCATTTTTTTCCTGCCTGTTGTTATTTGAGTTGATATACTCTGTCAGTGTTTTGTTTATTGTAATTATCTTTGAGCACAGTTGATTTATTTTTTCCTCTAGATTACTGGAATCCATGTCTTGTACCAGAGGTGGTGCTTGATGCTTTTTGCTGAACAGCTTCAGGATTCTTCCCAGTCAGTGTTATCTTGGCACCTCTTTAGATGACTATATTTCAGGCTCTGTAAGTTTCTTCTTTGCTGGCATCCAGGCAGTATACTTAGTAGCCAGTAGCTAAATTTACTAAACTTGTCAGAGTTACTGGCCCTTATATCTCAGTTTCTTTTTTCATACTGTTAAGTCTGTGACTTAAGTCACAACTACCAATAGGATAATACCATTAGTAATTGGATACCCTTTTAAGGGCCTTTGAATAGCTGATAAGTATTAGTGGATGGTGGCAAGTGGAACTACTGTATAGTCTGGGAGAAAGGGGCACAGCTGGAAAAACTGTGCCAGCCTTCCCCAGGAGTGTCTATGAAGTTGTATAAACTCTTCTCAAAGTGCATGAGTGTGTGTCAGCTATCAGGGACATATGACTGGTTGACAGAGAGAGGTGCTAGGAGGTTTTAGCTTGTCCACCAGGCTGAGACGGACCCCAGAAGCAGTGCCAGTGAGTCTGTTGTGGGACCTGAGTAAGGGAGGACCAGCCCCAGACTGGCTGTGATCTCTCCTGTGTGCTCTTAAGGGAAAATTGCACTTTACTGTATTGCATTTGTTATCACATTTCCTCAAATAATGAGAACTACTTCCTCTCTGGTGTTAGTGGTGAGGACTGAGGCTCCTTGATTGTTGACATGGGCATCACATATTAATTGGTTGGCAGTGGTGGGATATCCACATCACATATAAATGTTTTGACAGTTGTGGGATGTCCACATGACATATTAATTAGTTGGTAAATATTAATGGCTTGTAGTGGTGTGGGTAGAGTGAATCCTGTAGCTTGTGTACAGTGAGCTTTGAAGGTGTTTTTGTACTCTAAGACAGCCACGCAGTAGAGTTCAGATCACAATTATTATATTTCTTTTGTTAGCTTAGTTAGTCAGGGTGAGCAGTCAACATGTCAGCAGAGGAGTGTGGAAAGCTGACAAGGAATGCCATGGCGGTGTGCCAGGCTAGGGGACTGGTGCATGGAAACCTGACTAAGGCAGATCTGATTGAAGCCTTGGTTACAGCTGCATCAGAAAACAGGAACCAGGAGGACAATCAGACTGGCATGGAGATATAATACCCTCAGAGAATGGAGAGCTCAATCTTTCTGCAGTGGACTTAAAAATCCAGCTGGAGCAAAAGAGTTACAGTTAGAGGCCATGCATGTGGAATTAGA
Source organism: Protopterus annectens (assembly GCF_019279795.1). Classification (NCBI taxonomy): domain Eukaryota; kingdom Metazoa; phylum Chordata; order Ceratodontiformes; family Protopteridae; genus Protopterus; species Protopterus annectens. The sequence continues at coordinate 358,388,788 of NC_056731.1, read as the reverse complement.
AGCAGCTGAGTGACTGAGGTGTCTAGAGACTGAGGAGAATGAGAAACTGCTATGCCTACAAGCTGAGGTAAAATAGAGGTAGAGGCAGCATGAAAAGGAGATGCTGAGACTTTTCTGCCAGAGTCATGGAGGTAATGGGAAGGTATAACTTGGATCCCAGAAGCACCAAAAGGTCAGTGTAAATTTCATTCCTAGTTTAAGGGAGGGGATAATGTTGATAGTTTTCATTCATGTGTTTGAGAGGGTAGTGTAAACAGTATAAGAAGTTGACCAAGGGCTCTGGGTACGGTTCCTGACCCCCTTACTCCATGGTAAGGCTGTAACTGTATTATCTAAAATGTCTGATGTTGCATGTTTTGATTATACTGCTGCAAAAAAATGCTTATTAGAGTTTTTTAAGCTGACACCTGAAGCATATATGAAAAAGTTTTGTGAGCATAGGCTAGCGGCAAGACAGAAGGTGTGTGTAAATTTGTTGTTGAACTGAGCACTTATTTCCATAGGTGGGTGAGTGGATTTTGAAGGGCTGGCAGACCTTTTGGTGAAGGAACAAGCCCTTAGCACCTTGCCTGAGGACATGAGGATCTGGTTAGCTGATAGACAATGTGCTATGTCAGATGAGTTGGGGAAGAAGGGAGACCTATACCTGGCAAGCAGGGCAGCCCTGCACAGGAAGGTGACCCCCAGTACTGCTCATGGGTCTAAAGGAACCCATGGTGGGCAGCACAGACTGCCACAACAGAATCTGCCAGTAGCAGGAGAAGTCACTACTCCAGGTACATGTCCAGGAGCTAGGGTTAAATGTTTTGAATGCAACCAGTGGGGCCATATGGCATACAGATGTCCATGGAGGCAACATGGGGAACCAAAGATAATGGAGCCAGTAAGTGGGAAAGACAAAATGCCAATAGTAGGTTGTCTTGAGACAACAGGGGTACCGAGCTACCATCCTGCAGATGTCCTGATAGAGAAGGATTTGGAAGAGGCAGTACCATGTGCTTATGCAGTTACATGCAGTCAGGCTAGGAGACAAGCATGTGGGTCTGGTAGCCTGGGGGAGGCCCAGACAGACTGCACAGTTGCAGCCAGGACTGGTGAGGTGGTTACTTCAGGGAGGGAGCTACACTGTAGCAGTGAGATTGAAGGTGAGCCACAGCTGCTTGTGGGTATTGATGGTCCCTTGGATAGAGTGACTGCAAAGGTAGAGGTGAGTAGTGGCCCAGGGCATGACAGTGAGGCACCACTGTCAGAGGATGCCAGACTTCCTGTGGAAGGGGAGCTAGGAAGGGTTACAAGGAGAGAGTTGAGACCAGCTCAAATTATTAAATATTTTAAACCCTTTTAACTGTGGCTGTTTTGTGTAGAGATAATTTAAGCTCTAGAGTACATTGCATATTTATAGAGTTTACTGTCCAGTTAACTCTAAATAAGCCTTGACTGTTTAGTCACAACTGCCAATTGGATAATAATATTGCACAGTAATAATTGGACACCCTTTTAAGGGCCTTTGAGTAGCTCATATGTATTAGTGGGTGGTGGCAAGTGGAACTACTGTATAGTCTGGGAGAATGGAGCACAGCTGGAGAAAATGTGCCAGCCTTCCCTAAGAGTGTCTGTGTGGTTGTATAAACTCTTCTCAAAGTGCATGAGTGTGTGTGTGCGTCAGCTACTTAGGCAGGGACACAAAGCACTGGTTGGACAGAGAGGGTGCTAGAGGTTTTAGCATGCCCACTAGGCAGAGATCTGGACCCTATAGCTGTACCAGTGGGGGAGTCTTATTGGGGACCTGGAGAGCAAGGGAGTGACCAGCCCCAGACTGACTGTGATCTCTGTGTGCTCATAAGGGAAATTGCACTTTACTGTGTGTATTTGTTATACTTTCCTCATATATGAGATGCCCTCTCTGCTGTTAGTGGTGAGGACTGAGGCTCCTTGATTGCTGGGCCAGGGCTCGGGCGTCACAGTCATCAACTGAACTTTTTATCTCTTTATCCAGTTACGCATAATGCCAAGTATTCACATACGTTTTATATGTATGTATATATATATATATATATATATATATATATATATATATATATATATATATATATATATGGCAGATAGTAAAAAACATGTTTTATTAGATATAAAAGAGAGGTTATGGATCACTAATTTAGGGGCTTTATATAAAACAGGGTTAAATGAACACTGGTAGTGTTTATGTATTAGTAGAAATGTATTCTAGTGTTTACATAGTTGAATGTTATATTAAATATGTTCTTCTATGTTAGTGAATGAAAGTAATCTGTAATTTAGGATGTTGTGCCTTTAAACCACTGATATTTAAATGAATGCTTTTATGACGAATGTACTACATTGAGGATGCCATGGGGAGAAACCGGTTTGTTTGGTATTTGCTGCTTTTCACCACTGTATTTGCCACTATGATGTGGCTGTTTATATGAAGAAGATAAAGTTTCTTCTTTTTTGCAATTGACGTGGCTCGTATATTTATATTTTGTTTTATTTAGTGCTGGACTTGTTTTTTGGTGTGTCTACTAATTAGTTTGGTCCGTGCACTAGTTGGGCTACGTGCACTACTGTTTTCGGTTGTATATATATATATGTATATATATATATATATATATATATATATATATATGTGTGTGTGTGTGTAAAAAACACAGAAAGAGCTTTTCTCAGAATACATGCATTTCCATCAAGACTTTATCAGACTGTTAAAAAAAAACATAATCAAAACCCCTGCTATAAAAGCAATCACCATACTTGTCATATGTTATAGTATCATCCAATCAAAACATTTCATCATAAATATTAAGTATGCTCATAACATGTCTACTTAAAATTCCAGGCATCTTTCATGTCAGATTTTTTTAGTTACATTTTAAAGGACTTGCCATCTAAATTATTTGATTTCCAAATTATTCTCTCGTATTTCCTTCACTAATATCACTTTGTTAATAATCTAGTACAAAAAAACTAAATGTTTTAAATTTATTGAATACCATAGTATGCCTATGTAATATACTTAATGTATTTTGCTTACCAATAAAGAGTATTGATATTCATAAATTCTACTTTGCAAGATCATTATAGTTTTGTCTTTATAAAATTCTTCGTACCCATTGTAGATATCACTATAGATCACAAATCTTGAAACACATATAAAATATCTGGGGGACTTGGAGATTGTTCGATAGAAGACATATAACAGTTTGACTCTTCAGCAATGAATCTACACTGAGAAACGGTTCATATTTCTATGTGCCCAACCTTTCATTACTTTTTCTAACATAAGAACTGTGTTTAAGCATTTGTTTTAAACTCCATCCGATTTTAGTTTTAAAACTAGGCTTACTGCCTAACTTGTCATATAAAAAACTAACGTGCTACTGGAATTTTCCAGTTTTCCAATTTTCATATATTAAATTTTAATTATGTTCCAGATTTTCAGTTTTGCTTGATTTTCTCTGTGAATTTGGTAGCAGAATCTTCTAGAGTTGAGGCTTTTCTTCCCCATCATTATGATCTGGCATTGATATATTTCATTAAGCAGTTTTATTTCACAGTGCACCATTAACTGGAAGTTTCCTTGGGAATCCTAGGCATGATGAGTACTACAGTTTTAACACCTCATTTGGCCTAGTTATACATGAATGTTAGCAAAAGCAGTTGCTGAAAAATAGACTTTTGATTTTTTTTGTTTGTTTTAGTAAAAAGGGATCTGCAGTAGTAAATGAAACAGTCCTGTTTCTTGAACAAAGTTTCTGTTTCAAACTACCTGCTGGTGTGCTGTAAACACATGCAGCTCAGGGAAGTCAATGAGCTGCTATTTGTTCATTCTAAATCAGATGTCTTTTTTTTCCCAAAAACATTTTTATTAAATTTTGTTAATAAACATTGACATAAAGTATTAAAAATAAACAATATAAAACATAGTAACTATTTACACTATATACAAACATCCATTATAAACATTTGCTTTATCCAAGAAAGGTAATCAGTATTTATCTAACAATCTCTCCAATTTTTGGCAAGCTAGTCTTTTGTATGTTACATGTGATGATCTCTGATAAATAGTTTGCATTTTTTTTGCATACAGATTTTGCTATTGAAATAAACTCAGTAAACATAAGATCTTTCTTATTTTTCCAGTTCAATGTAATTATTTTTCGAGCAATAGCTAGAATTAACCAAAGAACAGGTAACTGATGTCTAGGAATTACACTTGCGGTAGGGACATTGAATAATAACTTTCGTTATCAGACCACAGGGCTTTTGCGAAATGTCTAAAATCACTCCAGTATTGTGTGAGAGTTCTACATTCAGTGAACATATGAACCCAGTTGGCTTTAAGAATATCACCACACTTGCAGCATTTTCTTTCATTACTCTTGGTTATAAGGTCAATTCTGTGTGGAGTGTAAAAGCTTCTATGAATAAATCTCCATATATATATAGTCTCCAATATAAAGATGATGAAGTGTTTTTTTATTCAATTTAATAACTGATGTGAAGTTATTAAATCTCGCCGTTTATTCTCACTGATGGGTTCGGATCCGATCCTCGGCTCCGACACGGCCGATAGCAAAGCTCAAGGTTTGCCAGTAGCTCGAGACCAAGCCTCTTATCCCACAATGCACTGCTGGAATTACCTCAGATCTAGTTTGCTGCGGCAAGAGAGATCTCGGTGATCCAGCTAGCTCAGACCATTTGTGAAAAAAAATAGCAAGTTTTGATAAAAAATGTTCTTTTTTTCTCTTAGATATTTTCATATAGACAGACTGAGTGTTAGTGTTAAAATTTTAATAATAGAATCAGTAGTTTCTGATAGTTAGTGCCCTGTTGGCTTAGTTGTTTTGTGTGGGCCTTTTAGCCCTATTTAGAGTTAGTAATCTGTATTTTCTTATAGTCAGGGTTTTTTTCAGTGGGCCTGTTTAGCCCTGTATTTGTAAATTTATAGTTTAACTGTCATAGATAGTGCCCAGTTTGGGCTTAGTTGCTTTCCTTAGTTAGTGTGGGTCTTTACAAGGAAAGTAAGGACTTCACTGTATTAGTTTCAGTATACTGGCTTTTGTTTTCTACTATCGGATGACAAGGAAAAGTCCCATCCTAAATCGGGATTCAAGAAATGCCTAGATTGTGGGCAGAAAATGTCCGTCACTGACGGACACATTCAATGTGTTTACTGTCTGGGGGCTGAACACCTCCAAGACACTTGCAGCATTTGCCATTCCTTTTCTTCAAGAGTCCTCTTGGAGAGAAGGAGGAAGGTAATTGACAGGGGATTACTGCAGCATTCCTTTTTTGAGGTGTTGAGTAGCCATGAAGGTACTAGCATGTCTTCCAAATCCTCCAAATCTTCAAAATCTTCAGATCCCAAAGTTGCAAAAAAGGCAAAATCTTCAGAGGGAGGGTCATCGGTTCCACAGACCTCGGAACCGTGTGTCCGTTTAATTCGGAGCTAGTTCCCAGTATTAGAGCCGGTCTCTGAGGTTCCCTCTTCTCCTCTGCTCCAGTCAGCACCTTGGGTGCATTCATCTAAGTCTTCAGTCAGCCTTTCAGATTTGGACATAGATTGGCTAGTGCAGAAGCTTTTACAGGCACCAGGACTTGCAAATTGTTGTCGGCCCCGACCAGCTCGTCGGTGCTGAAGACCATTGAACCAGATTTGTCTGCTCCTCCTCCGAGCCATACTGGACCCTCTGAGCTGAAGGAACCCAAACCGATGATTGTCGAACCCTTGGAGCCGATACCTGCACCAGTGTTATCGGCTCCATCTACTTGGATGTCATCGGCGCTGACCGAGGACTCTAGGAGCCGACGCTCTCATCGGGTCTGGGGAGGATAGTCGGACCGATTTGTCGGTGCCGACTCTTCCTCTCGGGGCTTCGGCTCAGATGAACTCAGCTCCTACCTCAGGCTCAGAGCCCATAGTTTTGGTGCGGGAGGATCAGATGGCCTTTTCGGGTCTGTCTACTCCTTCTCGGAGCATGGCGCCTTCGATGCTGTGAGGAGAGTCCTGTCTCCCAAGACAACATCAGCACCAGTTCAGCCTTCCCTCTACCCTCAGGTTCCTGTGTCTGCGTCTTCATCTACCGGTCCTCCTAAGCGTAGAGATCCTGAGCCTCAAGTACCCCCCACAGGGCGTCCTTTGCTCTTCTGAGACCTCCCCAGATCCCCCCACTGAGGAGGTGCCCAGGAAGAGACTGTGCAAGAGGAGGCACTTAGACTCCCCACAGGAGTCTTTGACATCTGACATGGACTTGGATGAGTCAGAAGGGTCCCCTCGATCCCCCTCTGAGGATATCTCCTTTGCAGAGATATTAGAGATCCTTAGTCAGAGGGGCGATTGGCAGTCCAAGACCCCTACTGAGGATGAGTCCGTGCTCTTGAAGGCTTTTGGGTCTCAGCCTTCCACTTCTTGGGTGTCTCTGCCTTACAACGAGCTTATGGAACTGATCTCTCGTAAGGCATGTGAGTTACCAGAGGCCATGAAACCTGTTCCTCGGAAGCCAAATAAATTCATGTCTACCCCAGTGGACAAGCCATTTTTGATCAAGGGAGTGCCTGTTGATGCCATGGTGGTAGCTGCAGCCACCAAAAAGGAAGTATCTGAAACATCCGCATCTATCCATACTCCTAACAGAGATTCTAGGATCATGAATAGGTATGGGAAATGCATGTTTAGTTCAGCGACTTTTTCTCTGCGATCACTGAACTACTTAACCCATTTTATGAGACTACAAAGAGATCTCCTGAAAGAGCTAGGAGATACTCTCCAGGGTACGGTAGCTGTAGGGGTGGCTGACAAAGTTAACGCACAGCTCGCTACCCTAAACTCAGTTGTAAACTCGTCCATGCGTCTCATATCTTATGCAGCTGATGGTTCGAGTAGAGCCGCTAGTTCGGGCATTGCTCTCCGAAGACAAGCCTGGATGCATCTCTGTTCCTTTGCGGAACCCTTTAAGTCTTCCTTTATAAGCACCCCATTCGATGGCTCATCACTGTTTGGGCCTAAAGTAAAGGAAACTTTAACCAGGTGTGAGCAGGAAGGCAAGACCTTATCTGCTGTTGGAGTCCGTTTTTCTACCCCTACTCAGCCCTACCCCAAGAGCCCTAGGGGAGGGAAAATGTGGTTCCGAAAAGCACAGGGAGCCTTTCAGGGCACACATGGAGAAACCCCCTCTAGAGGCAGCGGAGGGGGTTATAACGGAAGACGCCGCCCCGGTGGCAGAGGGGGTCCACAGCAACAGGGTGACAAGGGTCAGTTCTCTGGTCTGCTTGGTTTTGTATGTTTTTGCTATTGGAATTTGTTTATTCAGTCGAATTCCTACCTGCCTTTTCATTTGGACATTTACTTATTTTTCATCATGTCGCTCGAGCTCTGAACAGAGCGGTCCGGCTAGTTCATTCTTGTTTTCCAATTTTCTAAATGAACGTGATAAGAGATATTCGCATCTTGATCCATGGAATATTGGAGGTAATAATGCTGCTGCTGATGAGCGTTTCAATGAACTTTCTAAACTGATGTCTAAAGAAATAGCAGTATATTTTGATACTCGTTTACTAGAGAAATACATCAGCCTTGACATTACACCACGGGGTTTGCGGATAGAAAAACTGCCAGCAACCCCTTTTTCTAAGGATGAAACAGACCTGTTTAATGAGAGGAAACAGGTGTCACTGTCCTGTACCATTGGTTGGCTTAAGATTTTAATTAAGCGCAACCAACGTAACCATGAAAAAATCAAAAGTGAGATTATGGTCTTACAAGACAGCTTTGCAACAGAACTGAATTATGATATTCAAATGTCAGCTATGAATGAAAAAATAAATAAATTAGAAATGGACATTGTGCAGCTTAAAGAAACAAATTAATTACGTGATCTTAAAGATTACGAAACTGGTGTTCTGTTCAACTGGCAACGTGAACCCATGGTAAGATCCGTAATAGGTCAAGGGGCAGAGCTTGGGTAGTAGTGAGGATTGTCAGCATCTTCGGCTTCTTCAGTGGAGGGCAGTACAGCCAAAAATGTCTCTTTTGCTGAAGCAACAACAGCGGTGAACAGAACTTCTAATCGTGAGGTTACTACAGGGTCTGGCAGCTGTAACAGTGACAATATGAACTTTCAAACTGACGACTATAACAAGGGAAGAAACGGGAGGAATGGAAGGAAGGGAAGAAACAAACTTAAGTGAAGGTTAGTAGTTCTAATGAACTTCCCTTATACTGTGTAAATTTGTCTAACTTAGTATTAAACTCTGAAATGCTAAGTGTTTTACACAAAGGAAGTAAGTTTTTTCCGACATTTTTTCCGTCATTAGCTGATATTTATTTTGAGGTTAAATGTTTCATTAGAAAATTGTTACTAAGAGTTTATTTTTTCAAAAAGGAAAGATCTAACATGTGTACTTCAATTACTAATGAAGAATCTAGTGATTCAGAAATAGACGATGATTTATGTAATTTGTCTGTTTATAACTATGAGTTTGAACCTAATATAATTGATGTTAACAATGATTCATCTAATGTTGAGAATGCTGAAAATGTTGATTTTCTGACTGGTTATGGTAGGCTAATATTACCTGAGCTTAAAAGGGCTAATACTTTTATGCCTTATATCTCTGTACCTGCCATTTCTATATTTCAAAAAATTCTTTTGAGAGAAGTTGAAGTATTGTTTAGTGAATTTTGCAGAAAGAAAAAATGTTTCAACTTAAACAAAAATGAATGGCAAGCTTTAAAAGTCTTGAAATCACTCAAAAATGAATATATTTTCAAACCTGCCGATAAAGGTGGAAATTGGGTTGTAATGGACAGAATAAAGTATCTTAATATGGTGAATAGACTGTTGTTGAATTCTGAAGAATATAGGAAATTGGACAGTGACCCTATTTTGTCTTTTAATGATGAGCTGTTATTCTTACTTGAAAAAGGTGAGCGCTTTGGGTTTTTACTTACACACCGATGTTAAAAAGTTGTATATCCAAAAACCGGTAACACCGTTTATGTATGCACTACCTAAAATTCACAAAAATTTGGAAGAACCTCCAGGTAGACCTATTATATCTGGAATAGGTTCTTTTTTGGAAAGTGTTAATTTATTTTTGGATTCTCAATTAAAGACCTATTTATGTAAGGTAACAGCTCACATTAGGAATACACAGGACTTAATCAATAATCTTTTGAATTTTAAATGGAATTTTGATTATTACTGGGTCACTGTCGATGTTAAGTCTCTATACACCAATATCAATACCAAATGGGGTTTGGAATCCATACAAAATATGATGGGTGAGGGACCTAGAACTAATTTTCTTATTACCTTATAGGAGTTTTGTTTAACTCACAGTTATTTTCGCTTCAACAACACATATTACCTGCAAGTAAAAGGCACTGCAATGGGTGCAGCATATGCACCATCATATGCCATCATCTATATGGATTACTTTGAGAAAAAATATATTTATTCTACAACATTTTTCAAGAATAAAGTAATCTTGTATAAACGTTTTATAGATGATTTTATTTTTATTTGCAAGGGGGATATATGTGAATTTATGGATTTTTTTGAAGTACTCAATAAAAATGAACATAATTTACAATTTTCATATGAGATTAATAGAAATAAGATTAATTTTTTAGATCTAGTTTTGTTTGAGAAGGAAAATAAAATTGAATTTAAACCATTTAGGAAGGAAACTTCAGTTAATATGTTCTTACATGCTACTAGTATGCATCCTCAGCATCTAATAAAGGCCCTACCATATGGGGAATTCAAAAGAATTCGGGATCATACCAGTGTTAAGGAGGATATAGACGAAGAACTACATACAGTACTTATGAGACTATTGGAAAGAGGATATGAATATAATCAACTATTAAAATGTAGGGATAGTGTGATTAATAATACAAGATTAGTTGACAGAAGGGAGAACATCATAATATATCCCAATAAAAGGGAAAATAGTGCAAAGAATGATGTTGAGAAAGTGTTTTTTATAACTAAATTTTCTCCTTTCTCTAATATATTAGTCTCATTAGTTAAAATTTTGGTACTTAATTTGTGAAGATGATAACATTGGTGAGTTATTCCCTAATCAAGTGAATTTTTCATTTAGAAGGGGAAAGAATTTTGAGAGAAATTTTGAATAACAATCTTGCACAGCATGTTATATCTACCCCAGTGAGGGTGGGTACTTTTGCTTGTGGTTCATGCAGTATATGTAGTAGAGCTAATAATATTGACATTATTAATAATATACATCACATTTCTAAACATTTTTTTAATTGCAAGTCTACTAGTGTAGTATATATAGTAGGCTGTTCATGTAAGGACATTTGGTATATAGGACAAACTAAAAGAATGATCAAAACTAGAATCTTAGAACATCTAAAGGATATAAGAAACCTTAATGTATTAAGTCCTGTTGCTAAGCATTTTATGGATATTCATGATGGTTGCAGTGATAGTTTGGGATTTAGTATATTGGGAAAACCTTTTATTTGTAAGGGAGATGATATAGTAGGTAAACTCTTGGAATTGGAAACAAGGATGATACTGAAATATAAAACTTTGAAACCATTTGGTCTCAATCAGGAGCTGGGCCTTTAATTATAATTTAGAAGGGCATTTTCTTGCACATATTGCACATATTGCTATTCATTTTCTAGTAATTTGGGAATGATAAACATACACATTATTTGAAACTAATTTATATTTATTAATGTGGATATGATTTGATTGATAGTAAATTATATAGGGGAATAATTATTGTGTTTTGTATGTAATTATATTTTGGTATAATATTTTTCATACATTTAAACAAATGAATTTTATATGTGCTTGATGGTTTATTGAAAGTGTATAAGATGGTTGAAAATAGTTTATATAAACTAAAATAAGTAAATGTTACTATTTATTTTGATGCAAAGATCACTTTAAATTTTGAAACTCAATTGTATTAATTGATCAATTAACTAAGTAGTTATGATATAAAATGAGTTCATTTTGAAAGTTGTAATGTGATCCTTTGAAGGCGAATGGCCGAGGTACCAGATCGTTGAATAAAGAGCGTTGGTGGAATCTGACTGTTGGTGTGTTTTTGGTCAGTTCTCTGGTCAACCCTACAAGCGCCCCTGAAAGGGGGCCCGGCTGTTCAGCTCTGGAGGCAGTCGGGGTTCACTTGTCTTTGTACCCAGAAACCTGGATAAACATAACATCAGATACATGGGTACAAAGCATAATTTCCAGAGGATATTTCATACCGTTCTCTACCCCTCCCATTCCTGTAAACAGAATCCCAGATGTTCCACCCAGTCTCAGGGAACAAGCAATCGTAGAGGTCCACAAATTGCTAGAAAAAAGAGTCATCCAACCAGTCCCAGCAGACCATAGGTAAAAAACTTTCTTACACTGTGAAGGACACCAATGAGGAAGAGAAAAGGCAAACACTACTCTTCCTCATTGGTGTCCTTCATTTTACTAGTCCCAGCAGACCAAGTTGGATTCGGAACTTACTCAAGATTCTTTTTGGTACCAAAGAAAACAGGGGACTGGAGACCTATCTGGGACCTCAGCAGACTCAACTAGTTCGTAAAGAAAGAGAAGTTCCGAATGGTCAAGGTTCAGCACATTCTTCCCTTCCTAGGGAAAGGTGATTGGATGTGCTCCATAGATCTCAGGGACATGTACTATCACATAAAGATGAACAGATGCTCCAGAGATCACCTGCGTTTCCGGCTGGGAGCCAACCATTACTAGTTTCGAGCCCTGCCCTTTGGTCTCACTACAGCCCCTGGAGTGTTCACCAAATGCATGGCAGTGATCAGGGCTCACCTGAGGCGTCTAGGATTCCAGGTGTTTCCATACCTAGACGATTGACTCCTCACCGCTACCACCAGGCATCAATTGACTCAGGCAACACAATACACTCTGACACTCTGCCATCAATTAGGCATTACAATCAACTTCGAAAAGTCTGCCTTATCGCCATCGCAGCATACCGTTTTTATAGGAGCAGAGTTAGATACCTCAACTACCACTCTGCGTCTCCCAGTCGAAAGAGTCTCACTTCTCCACCAACACGTCAGCTCACTGGTGTCAAAAACCAAAGCTACAGCAGCAGAGGTCTTGAAGATGCTAGGTTTGATGGCGGCAGCAATCCTAATATCAATGTTCTAGAGTTGAGAGCGGTACTTCTGGTGTTGCAGTACTTTCAGGACACTCTTCCTCTAGGAACTATTGCAATTCAGATGGACAACATGTCTGTAGTCTGGTACTTGAACAAGCAAGGTGGAACCAAGTCTTACCCCCTTTGTCGAGAAGCCCTCAGGGTCTGGCAATGGGCTGTGTCATCCCAGCATTTTCTGTTAGCAACGCACATCCCGGGGAAATCCAACGTGATAGCGGACAAGCTAAGCAGGGCGATATTGCTCCCTCATGAGTGGTCTCTCAAACAACAGGCTGTGGAGTTGATTTTCCGCAAATGGGGCCAGCCTTGCTGCGACCTCTTTGCCAGCCCCATCATTTCAAAATGCAGAAGCTACTTTGCCCTAATACCATCTCCAGGACATCCCCCGAGAGATGCACTCTTACACGATTGGCCCCCAGGTCTCCTTTATGCATTCCCACCCTTCCCATTGATGCCCAGATTTTTACAGAAAGCAAAATTGCTGGGAAGGACTGTTATCCTCATAGCCACCTACTGGTCTCTACAGATTGTGTTCACATTACTCCACCATCACCTGTTGGAAGATCCATGGATCCTGGACCTAGTTCCGGACCTTCTGATGCACCCGTCAGGGGACCTCCATCCTTCCCTGCAGTCCCTGAAACTGACTGTTTGGCTAATCCACTTCCCCTAATTGCCAGGCTTCATTCAATTTCATAAGATACAAGACAGATTCTCTTGTCTTCTCACAAGCCATCCACCAGGAAATTATACGGCAGTAAGTGGAAAAGGTTCTCAATTTGGGCCAACACACAGAAAATTGACCCTTTCTGAGCTCCGCTATCATCCATTTTAGAATTCTTGACAAAGATTTTTAAGGAAGGGGCAGCAGCTGCTACAGTTCAAGTCCAGTTAGCTGCCATCTTAAATTCCCACCTTGGATTTGGTGGCTCAAATGTTATGGGCCATAAGTTATCTAAAACTTTTCTTAAACGTGTTCTTCACATGAGACCTCCTGTCAAAATTCCCTATCCTCCCTGGAATTTGAACTTTATGCTGTCTCAAATTATTCTTCCCCCTTTTGGACCAGCATCTTCTTGTCATCTCAAATATTTATCTTAGAAAACTATTTTTCTAGTGGCCATTACTTCTGCCTGCAGAGTGTCTGAACTTCAAGCATTATCTGTCAGACCACCTTACATGATTTTCCATGCTGATCGAGTATCTCTCAGAACAGACCCCTCATTTTTACCTAAAGTCTGTTCTGAATCCAGTATCAATCAGGTCATTGAGCTGCCAGTCTTTTCTCCCAGCCACTCTAGCAAATTGGAATACATGCTGCACAAACTTGATGTACACAGACAGCTCAGATTTTATCTTGACAGAACTAAGGATATTAGAAAATCAAATCACCTTTTTGTATCCTTCTCAGAAACCAGACAAGGTAATCCAGTGGCTAAAACAACTTTATCTAAATGGTTATCAGATTGTATATCCTTTGTTTATGCAAATGCGAGTATGCCATTGACACACAAACCTAAGGCTCATTCTACCAAAGCCATTTCTACGTCTTCTGCCTTTCAAGCTAAATTGCCCCTTGACAATATTTGCGCTGCAGCCACTTGGTCTAAGCCTCATACCTTTATCACGCATTACAAAGTAGATAAGGCTTCCAGGGACAGGTCTTCATTTGGTTCCACGGTACTGAAGAACGTACTTTCATGAGCCACCCAAGATTGAGGGTGCTAGGGACACTACCCATCAGTGAGAATAAACGGCGAGATTTAACAACTTCACATAAATAAGTTATGCACTTACCATAATGTCCCATGTGAGTTATTTATCTCGCCTTTATTCTCACGTCCCTCCCTCCTTCCCCCTCCTGGCTGACAGTTGACTTAGAGGCTAGTACCATCCTGGTTATTCAATATTTCTTCTTCCCTTTCGGGAAGTGCTTCCTTGTAGAAATAAATAAAAGGGTATATATATTTTTACTCGCAGCAAACAAGATCTGAGATAATTCCAGCAGTGCATTGTGGTATAAGGGGCTTGGTCTCGATCTACTGGCAAACCTTGAGCTTTGCTATCAGCCGTGTCGGAGCCAAGGATCGGCTCCGAACCCATCAGTGAGAATAAGGGCGAGATAAACAACTCACATGGAATGTTATGGTAAGTACATAAGTTCTTTTTTCTTATTATCGTTAGATAAAGGTTCACCATTAATCTTTATGGAGTAATTCCAAAAAGCTTGGTCAAAAGTAATCATGTCTTCTCGTAGGATTTTATATACAGGTGATATGTTTAATTTCCCCCTTAACACCCCCTACAACAATCTCAAAACACTGCGCTCATCGAATAAACTACTTGTTAACACTACCAAAGCAAACAACTCAGCAGGTGACTCCATTTTCTCTAATACAGTGGGAAAGAACTGGAACAAACTTCCCTGTGAACTTCTGTCATTGTCCTCAACAAAGCTTTTTAAACACAAACTGAAACCATATCTTAGAACACACTGGCTTTGCCCCTGCTCTAACCCTGATTAATCTATCTCAACTACTAATTGGATCCCTTTTACTTTCCTAATACTTATTTTAAACTTCATTCTAACCAATACTATCTATATCTCTTTTATATCAAGCTTCTGTAGATAAGCACAGTGTCTGCTGAATATCCACTAATTTTTCTGTCATTTGCCAGAGTTTTTTTTTTGGTTGTGTTTCACTGCTGAAATTACTCTAAATTAATCCATTTGTAACAACTTTATGTATTAACCTTTTTAGTAATGTATTAAAGTATTACTTTATTTCCTTTAGAATCTTTAGGTAGTGGAGCTTTTTCACTGCTGAAAGTACTCTAAAAGAGTCCATTTGTAACAACTATGGTTATGTATTTAACTTTATAGTATTGTATTAAATATTGCTGTATTTCCTTTAGAATTTTATGTAGTGGAGCTTTT
Source organism: Protopterus annectens (assembly GCF_019279795.1). Lineage (NCBI taxonomy): Eukaryota > Metazoa > Chordata > Ceratodontiformes > Protopteridae > Protopterus > Protopterus annectens. The sequence goes on along the minus strand of NC_056731.1, from coordinate 358,373,649 downwards.
CTCCTTGGGCCTCTACTGAAAATGGACATGTATCCAGTTAGACTAGCCCGGTCAACAAATGTAAAATAAAAATAAAATAAATAAATTTATGTTCAATGTTCATCGAACTACACCATATGAATAGTTGTATCAATCTTGGTATAATATCAGTTTTCAGATTTATTGACACTTTCACTTTATTTTCAACAAAATGTCTTAAAGATTGAATACAAAGCCAGTTATCTTGACAGACATATCTGGCTAAGAGAAAGTTCATTGGTTGGATGTGCTTATTGTCTATAAACTGGTGCCAAAACTTTAGATTATTCTCTTTAAGATTCCGCATCTTATTGATATTGAAGGTATCTAGGCAATCTGGTGTATAAGCTATGGGAAATGTAATGAAAAAGGTGTTCTTTAAACTATAGTTGTTGTCGATTATAATTTTGAAAATATAAAATATTTGGTTTATACCATGTGAGAAGTGGCTAAATTTCTTATTATATAGGCAACATTCATGGAGTATCCAAAATATTTGTTTAATTCCAAAGGTTTCCTTAAACTGGGTTTCTGAGTTCTCAAAGGAAGTTATATGTATTTCATGTAGTTGTTTCCAGCTAGCAGTGTATATTGATGAAATCCAGTGTAGTATTATGTTGGGAAAGCCAATCCCATTACTTTTCCAGGCTCTAACATGCCATTTAGAGGCTATTCTTTGTTTCTTTGGGAACCATAGAAAAGTTTTTAATAGGAAATCTATTTGTTTAAAGAATTTCTTAGGGAGGAGGTAAAATGAATGATTGTATGTAAAATAAAATCTTGGGCAAAGTAATCATTTTTATTAATATAAGTCTGTCTTCCAAGGTGAAAAACATTTTGTTCCACTTTTTAGTCAAGTCACTGATTATAGCTACCAGTTTTGTGAAGTTAAATTTAAAAGTCTTATTCCACTTATTCTTAATACTTATTCCTAGATAATCTATCTTATCACTTTCCCAGTTGAATGTGTTGTATTTTTGCAAATTGCTATTTATTTTCTTATTGATTAAAAGTGTTGTGGTTTTATTTTGATTAAAATTGAGCCTTGAGATTTTTCCAAATAGAGTTATGGCATTCATGATATGTTGTAAAGAGCCTTCTATGTCCCTTGATGTTAGTAGAATATTGTCAGCAAATAGCTGAACTTTTGGACAGTATCCCTCATTAACTTGAAATCCTTTGCTATTTGGGTAATTTCTAATAAATGAAGCAAAAGGTTCCACTGATAAAGCGAAAAATAATTGTGATAGAGGTCAACCTTGTCTAGTTCCCTTATCAATTTTTACTGAGGATGATAGACATGAACCAGTCTTAACAAATGCTTTATAATCACTATAAATATTTAATATCAGTTTAGTGCAATCTGAAGTAAAGTTAAATTCTTTAAAGATTTTTGTAAGTATGACCAGCTAAGGGAATCATAAGCCTTATCAATATCCAGACTAATAATAGTGAATTGTTTATTGGTTTTGTTTACAATATCTATTAGATATAGTAGCTTAATAATATTGTTGTGCACTTTTCTATGTAAGATAAAGCCAGTTTGATCAAAGTGTATTAGATTGGGTAATATATTCTTTAGTCTTTTGACCAGGATAGACATGAAAATTTTATAATCGATATTTAACAATGGTATGAGTCTATAGCATGCACATAGTTGGGGGTCCTTACCTTGTTTCAGAATGGGGGAAATTATTGAGTACTTCCACGAGGGAGGGAAAATTAAGTCTTGTTTAATCATGGGGAATGTGTTTAATAATAACTTTATTGTGTGTTCTGGAAGAATTTTATATATTTCTGGGATTATCCCATCTAACCCTGGGGCTTTATTATCCTTCAGATTTTTAACTTGTTTTTTCACTTCTGCTAAGATTATTTGTTTATTTTGGGTACTATTTTGTTGTTTTGATAGTTTAGTCTTGATATTTTCTTGTAGAAATGTATGTATTACGTCGTCTGAATCTAGTGGTGATTGCGTGTCATTGACTGACCGATAATGATTTGTAAAGGCTTCTAATTTACCTCCTAAATCAGTTGTTCTTTTTACTGTGTTATTATTCTTGTATTTAATTTCATTAATGTGATTTTGTTTACTAATTTGTTTGGATCTGATAGCTAGTTTATGTAATTGTTTGGGGTTTACTGAATAGGACTGTAGAGTTTAATTTTTTCTAAGCTTATAGCAACCTTATGATTCAATATTTCTAAATACTTGTGGTTTAGCTTAGAAATTTCAGTAAGTACTGCTTTATCATTTGATTTTAAATTTAGTTTCAGCTTATCTATTTTGGCTTGTAAATCAGAAAGTTCCTTGTCCCATTCCTTTCTCCTGTGAAAATACCAAGCTTTAACTCCACTAAAGATGTGAACTTTTAATGCATCCCAGAGTATGATATCTGTTACTTCACCATTATTGTTGTTTTCCTTAAATGCATTTATTTCTTTTAATAACCACTCCTTAAAATCTTTGAACTTAGTAACATAGGCTGGGATTCTTTGAAAAATTATCATATCATCTTTTTTCACAGTCAAGCTGAACAAAAATGCGTTGTGGTCAGAGAGTGGACATGACAATTGCAACATCACTTATTTAGAGTAAAGAGTGTTAGACACAAATATCTTATCAATATTAGTTTGTGTGCCGAATCGGAAAGAATAATGAGTGGATTTAAGTGAATTTTGAACTCTTAAACTATGTATGTCTCTGAAATTCATTGAGGCTATAAAACTGTTTACCTTTTTAGCTTGTGTCATTAGTTTAACCTTACTATTTTTAGAGGTGTGTTCATCTGATAACAAGCAATTGAAATCTCCCACCAGAATAATTTCTCCCTTTACATGTAAAGTAATGAGATCCAAGTATTTCTTCACATATTTAGTTCCTAGACCAGGAATCCAATATGAGTTTACCAGTGTGAAGCATTTCTTATTAACTTCTAGCACTACTAAGCTTAACAGTCCATCTTTATCTGAAAAGGTGTTTAAAATTTTAGGTAGTGTATAAGTATTATTCTATAGTATAAGAGTACCTCTCCTTTTGGCTTTAAAGCAGGAATCCGTGAGAACTGTAAAACCATTAAATCAGATGTCTTTAGTGCTCAGGTAATTTAGAATCACTGCCTCATGCCATGATTCCCTGAAACAGTGATGTTAGAATAGACAGCACAGCAGCTGTGTTTTACACCAGTGAGCAAGGAAGCTATCTGCCAGAGGCTTTCAGTGTTTGAAAGTATGCTGTGGCTCACAACCATTTTACTTATTTATTTGAATTTAATTATCTACCAATGTATCTACATATTTTAGTGCAGTTTATTCCAGCTTTGAGAAAAACACATAAGGCTCCTTACATTGTTATTTCTAAGCTATTGTCATTGTGAAGTTGTTGAAAATGTTTTACAGATCTTTAAATCTTTCTCTCAGGAGCCTTCTGCAGTTGATAGTGATATTTTGTTTGAGTCTCCCCTTTCAGAACAGATTCTTGCATTTTTCTGCTACAGCACTTGTGGGTGCATTGGCCTCTTGTGAATGCTTCCTGTAATACCATGCTTTATATCTAGGAAAGCATGCTGAACACCATCCTCTCCATTTCTTTTTTCCCATTAGCACATTTTATTTTTCAAGCCTCAACATTCATTGCAAGAACATATCTGTCTTTTCAATGCCAATGAAACTTAAATCATCTTAGTGTTCAGTTGTTTACCAGATCACCAGACAGAGCCCATACTGCATTGTGTCTACTGCCATGGAGAAGAACATAACATGAGCGTTTCACACATGCCAGTTATTCATCCCAGCTACAAGGAGGAGGTGTGACAAGTCTGAGGTCAGTGTAACCTTTACATGATGCTGGCTTTGGAAAAAGTGCTGGGATTGCCAGTCACCCCCCACCTACATTTTTTTTTGTTCCCAGCATGAGTCAGGCCAAAGGGATAAGATAATGAAGCATGAGGCCAAATGCCAGCAAAAGTGTTCTACATCTAAGTCCACAGACTTGGAAGCTTCCACCCTTTTGCAACCTGTGAGCTGTCCCTTAGCTTTTGTGTAGTCAAACTCATGTCATTTATTATCTGACAACATGGGGGAGGTGACAAGAATACTGCTATCCTTATGCCCACCTTTGAGGGTCATTCCTGGGTCTGATTCTTTGCCAAATTCATAGGATGTTTTCTGTCCAAATTTGTTTCTTGTAACATTTTCTATTTGCACCCTGTACTTTTAATATAAATTAGCACTCTGCCTTGTTTGTGCATGTAATGCCTTTTACATTCCATGATAAATAGGAATTCTGATAAAAGCGGTTACTTTCTCATATTCTGCATGACAGTTATTCTGAATATATGTTTCCATATTGCATTCATCTACTAGTACTTGTCAGGATGAACTTGTTTGCAGTTTTTGCTTTTCATCTCTCTATTTGAACCCATGCCACATTTCCCTAAATTCTTTGCTACAATAAAAATACTTAAGAAGTAAAAACATAAATAAATACATTTTCAACACCAAGTACTTTTAACTCACAACAAACACAAAAAACGATTATGTTCTAGCAAGGGACGATATCCCTCAATATAGGGGCAATTGCCCAAAATAGACATCTGTATCCACAAGCTTTCCCTGTTCTGAAGTTGGTTTCAATCATGCCGGAAGTGCATTCTAAAGCCAATGTTCTTTCTTGCACATATTCCATCTGGACTTGTCTTATCGCTATTTTCCTCCCAGATATGAAAAGCAGCTAGCATGCTATCAGTTAACTGTTTTTTTCATCCTTAAGAAAACATGCACTGGCTGCCCTTAAAAGAATAAACTAAATTGTGCACTACTAACATTTATTGAAGTTCTAAAGCTTCTGGGCATGCAACTATTATTTCCTGCTTTTTTGTATTTGACTCTATATAGTCTTTGAATGTCTCATTTATTTTAGGCACCCCAAATGCATTTGATTTATTTTTTCCTGTAAGTTACTGGAAACTGTCTCTTTAACCAAAGGTGAAACCTGCACTTGCTTTTTGCTGAACAGCTGCTTGGCTCTTCCCCAACAGATTATTTTGTCTCATTTCTAGATGATTTTCTCTTTCTCCAAATTTCTTCTTTGCTGACATCCAGGCACTGTAGTGACTAACCAGTAAAGGAATTTTACCCAGATTGTTAGCTTTTACATGCATTTTTGTACCAGTTGTATTTTTCACATTGGGAGATCTCTAATCCACCTGCTTTTCAGAATACAGCCATATTGGAATCCATTCTACTGAACATATATAGAGACGTAGAAGCAGCCACTAAATTGGCTTTTGACACAGGAGCTGTTTAAAACCTTTGCTAAATGTCACTCTGTCAATATCAGTCACTTTCCAGATGATAAGTTAGAGTTTGAATTCACAGCCAATGGAGTAATTTTGAATTTTCCAGATGATTCCAGCCTGATTTGTTGTGTCCATGCCATCACTGTTGTGTCATAGGTTTCTGCTGCTGGTAGCATTGGTCACCCAATTGTTCTGTCTACAGTCTACTTCCAGTTGGCTCATTGTTATGTAAAGAATCTCCATGGCAATACCCAGTTAGTCCGAATGGCGTTTTGGATTACATTCTGCAGACTAAGAACAATCCTTTTGCTGAGATAGTCCAAACAGAGACAAACAGCAGCGTAAGTGACGAAACAGTTTCTGGCTCTTTTTTAGAGCAAAAAACTTGCAAACAGACTATGTATGAACTCGAAAAATTTACTGTGAAGTATGTGATGGTGGACATTGAAATAAGTTATTTAACTGAATGTGTCAAAAGGAAATGTGTTCCGCAAGGTTTAAGAACTAACAAATTTCCTAATTGTGTCATTGTTGGTGACGGCTTATACCACAAACTTGTAGATTTGTTTGACAATTTTGGTGTACAACTTATGAAATTATTGGTAGAGCATTATGTTAAGCAAATTGAAGAAGTGAAGAACAAAATGAATGATTTAGACAGGAATATTAAGAATTTTTCTTGTTTTTCTTCATTTAATAATTTATATTGTGGAATTGCAGCAAAAGCAGACAGGCAGAGGGCTACTATAATAGCAAGGAAACAAAAAAAGCTTAAACGAGATATTGCGGCCTATGCCAACAAAAGTGCTTATTTTGTAAAAAAAAAGTACAGATGTTACCACTGAAATGAACAAAGTAGAAACAATGAATAGAAATAACAATTCTTCTACATCTAATGTTAATAATAATGAGGTTCACAACAGTTTATCTGTTTCTTTTACAAACAATAATAATGGGGTGGTATCTAATGGAGAAAGGTCTAATATGCATAACAACAATAACAACACTGAAGCTTGTAATTCAAATAACAATGAAGGGACCAATGCTTCAAATAATGGTGTTCCTTTTTTGGTCGATAAGCAGGGGAACAAAGGGAAAGACCAGGAGCAAGAAAAAGTGGTAGTTTCTGAGTATGATCTTCAGATTCATAATTTGTCAAGCCTTGTTCTTTCCCAACCCACTATACAAGTTTTAAAGAAGGGATTTTCTTTTATTCCTGGAAATTCCTTCAACATTGCTAAAACTTTGGTTGATTTTAGGTTAACTTTAAGAAAATTGAATTTAAGATATATTTTGCATGATATCCATCACCAAGATTTTAATTTAGGTCCTAAGAAAACAAGTACCTTTAATCCACCACTTATGGGTACATTGCAGGTTTTTCAAAATATCTGTGAGGCAGGTTTTAGAGCTATTAAACCGAATAAGGAAGTCATTAATTTAGAAGCTTCTGAATTAGAAGCCTTTAAGACTCTCCAAGAAAACAGGGAAGTAAGAGTTATGAAGGCCAACAAGGGTGGTAAAATAGTCATTATGGATGTCGACACTTATAACAAGAATATGGAGGAGATGTTGACTAATGACAAAACATATAAAAAAGTTGAAATGAGTTTTATCTTACAAAGTTTTATGAAAATAGACACATGTCTATTTGATATGTTTTGTCAAGAAGAATTAGACCATCAGAGTTATACCTATCTAACAGTTCCACATCCTCAAATGGCTAATCTCTTTGGTATTCCTAAAATACAAAAAGACAGCCGGAATCCCCCTTTTAGACCTATTATTTCGGCACACAATTCTAAAACTGAGCCTATTTCCACCTGGTTAGATTATTTTCTTAACCCTGTTATGCAAGCATCTAAATACTACCTTAGAGGTTCTTGGCATTTATTAGAATTACTACGTGAATTAGATACTAGAGGAAAGTGTTTGAGCTTTGCTTCTCTAGATGTAGTTTCATTATACACATAGGTTCATAGGTTCATATTAGGCTATCTGCCCTGGGGCAATTATAAGCCTAGCCCGATTCTGTATGGCTTACGCCACCCCTTGATTTGAGTATACTGTGCCCTTTTTAAGGTTTAGTTTACTGTGCCTCTGTCCAATAGTGACACGGGAGTAATCCCTGGGACAAACCTACGATCCCCCATCCACCTATCGAGATTCTTCTTGAAGAGATTCAGTGAGGTGCTCTGCTTCACATGAACTGGAATTCTATTCCAGAGCGAAGGGAGCCTCTGGGTTATGAACCTGTCCCTCCAGCAAGTTCTATTTATTTCTGTGCTGAGGTTCAAGTCCCTCGAGCATGTGGCTCTAAGGGATTTAGATTTACTGAGGTGGAGCATGTCCATTAATTCTGGATTTGACATAGCTTTGTATGTCAGGCATAGATCGGGGTATGCAACTGAGTAGAGCTGGAGTTTTTTTAACCGAGCAGCATATGGCATCTGTTTGACACCCTTGATCCTCTTGGTGAGATACTTTTGGGGTCTTTCTAATTGCTGCAAGTGTCAGGTAAGGTACATCCCAAAAGGGGCATTGTATTCTATGATGGGCCTGATGAGGTATGAATAAAGGAGCACGATTACCTCTCTTGATCTAGATGTGAAACCCTTCGTGATGAGGTGGGCTATGTAGAGGGTCTTTCTAACCACTTTGGCAATGTGGTTTTCAAAGGAGAGATTGCTATCAACTTGGGTCCCCAGGTCCCTAATAACTTTCTCTGTACTTAATGGGTTTCCGCCTATGTGGTAATTTGTTTTTGCCAAAGGGTATGACTATACATTTTTGGCATTTAGCTTTAAACCATGGTGCTGGCACGAGTTATCTGTCTCTGTGAGACCTTTTGAAGGATGTTTGTGTCAGCTGGAGAGTTGATTATGGTGCCTGTACCTCGAAAAGTATATACCGAACAAGAGTGGTCCCAGGACAGAACCCTGTGGGATGCCACGACATGGCTCCAGCAACTCTCACTCTGTGGGTTCTGGGGTTTATATTTAAGCTGGATAGCTTATCTATGATGCCCGAGTGGAGTATTGTGTCAAATGCCTTTGCAAGGTCCAGATAGGCTGTGTGGACTATCTTCCCTTCATCTATGGCTTTGGTGACTGTTTCGAAGAAGTCAACCAGGTTCAAAAGGCAGGATCTGCCCTTGACAAAGCTGAACTGTGTAGGATCTAGTGTCTGTAGGATCCCAATGTCTTTGTTTATGAGCTCCATGATGATCCTCTCCATAGCCTTGCAGACTAAGCTGGTCAGGCTTATGGGGCGATAGTTTCCAGGGTCCGTAGAGGCTCCACCTTTGTGGAGTGAGACCACTGTTGCTGTGCACCATTCTGTGGGCACATATCCTGTAGTGAGGCTGAGATTGTATAGCTGTTTTATTTGAGGGATTAGTTCCTCTTGGAGTTCATGTAGGACGCAACCTGGGATGCCATCTGGTCCCATGGAAGCAGTGAGGGCAGCCTTCACCTGAGCATCAGAGATGTTTGGGAGGCAGCCCTATGCCGGGATAGATACTTGCTCTTTTGGGGGGAGGGGGGGGAGAAGTTTCCACTGAACCTGTCTGCCAGGATATTGGCGATGTCTGTGGGTTCAGTGTATTTTTGTCGCTTAGAATCAACTCAGAACAAGTCTGGGAGTTGCATCCCAGGTTTCTAACATAACTGAAAAGCCTTATGATTGTCTTTGGTGTCCTGTGCAATTTTTCTCTCGAAGCTGGCCTTGGAGGATTTTATGAGGGATCGTAATTTTTTGCTAGTACTGATCAGAGATGCCTTCCTATAAGGGATTTTGCTCTATCATGTAGTAGCTTCCTCCTTCTTCCATGCATTCCTGGAGATGTCTGTAGAATGGAGTGGTGACTAGTTGTTCCATAAGTAGTGCTCCCAGTCAATGTTTGGAAAGCTGAGTGTGATTTCTGACTTTGAGAGGGTGGTCTGTAGGGATGCTATAAACTGAAAAAAGTCTTGCCCACTGTTAGTTGCACATGGATGGTCTCCGAATGCCACTAACCTGGAGGTGTGGATATCCTTGATAAATATGGAAACTCCCCCTTTTGTGGTTCAAAAGCATGATATGAGGTATAGCCTGGTAGTGGAGCCTTGAACCAGGTTTCTGTCACTGCACAGATATCGATGTTCTCCATACTGAGGAGGCATCTTGAGGTTAAGACTTCTGGCATTTAGCAGCATTACCCTTAGTTTCTTGTTCCTTTTGCTGTCTATGGGGGTGGGTTTGACTTTTGAGCCTTGCCTAAAAAGGCACTATAGCCCAGTGGTGACAGGTGCATGTCATCCCAGGCTGACAGACACTGGATCCCCTTTGAATGACACCAAAATTTTAGCCAATTGTTAAAATCAATCATTTTGCCTTTGTACTGTGGCATCATTCTAGGTGAGGGTAAGATGCTGCCTGGGCTACATGATCAGAGAGCTCCTCTATGTCTCTTTTTGTAGTCCAGGGGGGAGGTGCCTCAGGTTCACACACACACCAGCATGTATGACTGAGTCATATTTGTTTGCTTTTTGGAGTGACCTGAGTGCGCAGCTCACTGTGACCTTCTCTTTATTCAGCCTGGTGATGTCAGTGTGTCTGACAATAGAGTCACCTATTACAAGAGTATCAGGTGTGTTATTCAGCCTTAACACTGACTTTGTGGGTTATGTTTTGTTTTGAGGTAGCTGCTTGGATGTCTGCTTTGGAGGTCTCTGTTGCTTAGGTAGATTCTTATTTAGAGCCTCCGAGTATGTTTTTGTGTATTTATGTGTTTGGTGTGGGACTATGTGATACTGGAATTGTGTTGTGTGAGGTTACCTTATCCTCCTCACTGGTTACACCAGTTTTGAGATGAGAGAGCTCAGCCTCAGTTTTGGCTAAATAGTTGCATCTCTCACATATATTTGAACCTGTTTGGAGGAGGAGAGGGTTGTCCGTGGTAATGAGACAGTTGTTTGCATTGCTCAAAATTCCATTCATTCACCAGCTGGACTGGAGAGGAAACCATTGACTGACCTTTGGATATGCTAGAGTAATATATAGAAACTGAATTTAAGATGGACCAATAGAGGACAAGTAGTGCTTATGGTTTAATAGTGCTAACTTGTAGGATTACTTAATGGACCAGTGAAGGGCCTTAGAATGAGAATATGGTGTTTAAAACTTTGTGGAGCCAGGAATAGTTTAAACCCAATTAGGCGGCGCTGCTGCTGCTGGGCCATTATGCTCAAAACCAAAAAAACCAAAGAGGGTTTTAAGAGAGGAAGATGAAGGAGTTTTGAAATTGACCCAAATGGCCAATAAAACTACAGTTTCAAGTCAGTAACCACTCCCAAAAATGGCCTCACAGAAACTTACAAACAGTTCAAGAACAAGGTTCACAACTATCAACAAGTTATAACAGTGCAGTAAATGAAAAGACAGATAAAATGCAAGTTTTGAGAAAAAAAAATTTTTAAAAATAAGTAAACAGGAAAAATTCAGTAAAGCCAGCTGGAGTTTGTGTGCTCTAAATACAGTTACTAATGCAGAAATCAAGTTTAACAACCCAAAAAATGCTCAAAATAGGTGGCTATGCAAACTTAGCAAATAAACAGAGAAAACCATGAGGCAACCAGGTTTTAAGAGAGGAAGATGAAGGAGAAACTACAGTTTCAAGTCAGTAACCACTCCCACAGCGACAGGCAGGCTGCTCAATGTTTTTCACTGCCACTGATCAACTGGCCTCACAGAAACGCATAAGCAGTTCAAGAACAGCAAGCCTGTAACTGAACTTTTTAAATCTCAGAAAAGTGGGAAAAAGCAAGATTTTTTTTTTTTTTGTTTTTTCAGAGATGGCAGAGGTTCACAAGTATCAACAAGTTATAACAAAGCGATTTTAAAAATAAGTGCAAACAGGAAATTCAGTAAACAGCTCTAGGTTGTGCTCTAAATACAGTTACTAATGCAGAAATCAAGTTTTAAACCCAGAAAATGCCCAAAATAGAAAAACTTAGCAAATAACAGAGGAAAAAAACTTAAAAAATCTCAAAGTGGCAAAGATGCCAAGTAGGTATTGATTTTTTGAGAGATTACTTAACTAATAAAAATATTTTCAGTACTACTAAAATCAATACAATTTGTACCCTGATGGAATTGGTACTTGATAATAACTTTTTTATCTTTAATAAGTTATTTTACAAACAAATTGCTTGTTGGCAATCAGCATATGCCAATCTTGTGATGGCTTAAATGGGAAAAAGAATTTCTATAATAATAAACACTTTTGAGATAATATTTTATTCTATCATCGATACATAGATGATTTGTTTTTTTTGGAAAATTTGTAGACTACCTAAATAGTACTACTGTGTTCCAGAGTATCAATTTCCTAGATTTGCATCTAACTTATGACAACATCACAAAGCAATTTAATAGCAGTATATATAGAAAAGCAACCTTTGCTAATCAATATTTACACATAACTAGTTTACATCCATTTCATATGAAAAAAGGAGTAGTTAAGGGACAAATTATTAGGCTTAGTAGGCTTACATCACAGGATGCTATGTTTTTTCAAGAACTGGAGGTTATTAAAAAGTTTTTTATTTCCAGAGGCTATGACTCAGGGTGGTTACAAACCATAGCCAGTGAAGTGATAGCACTCAGAAAAGACAAAGCTTGCCCCATTTTGTTTTTTCATTCATCCAATTCTGGGACAACTGACAATGAAAGAGTTAATTGCCCTGACAAATAATTTTTTTCTGCTTTTGTTTTGCCTATTACAAATGAAATGTGGTGTATAAAAAAGATAATAGTGGATAATTGGAAAATTTTGTTAGGGAATCAGGAATTGATAAATATTATAGGTGAAGGACCTCAATTTGTTTTCAAAAAAACAAAAAATATTAAAAACATGTTAGAATGGACAAATAAAGTAAGAAATGAAAATAAAGGTCCAAGAATTTTAGCTAAGGGTACCTATGCATGTAATGCCTGCAGACAGTGCAGGTTTATAAGTAATTCCTCTTCAATATATGTTTCACACCTAAACAAAACATATTGGTCCAAGAGTTATTATACATGTAGTACAGAGAAGGTGGTTTATATTGCTCAGTGTTCAACGTGTCCTAGTTTCTATATAGGCATGACTACAAGATGCCTTAGAAAAAGGATTAGTGAACATCTTTTAGCTATAAAGAAAAAAGATTTATTTAATGCTTTGGCTAAACACTCTTTGCTTTGTAAAGATTTCAAGAAATTAATTTTTTCTGTAATAGATTGTGTTCCATCAGGGGCATTTATTGGTGATGATAAGGTTCTTTTAGAATGTAAAGAATCCCTTTGGCAACTGCATCTAGGAGCAGAATTTGCTCCTGGTTTAAATGAAACAATCAATTTAAAGTGTTTTTTTACAAATGAAACAGTATTAAATTTAATAAGTATATACATATATTTATTTTTACAATAATTTCCTATAACAAGTTTCTTGTTTCAGATATAATTATATATTATATTTTATTGTAGTGTTTTTTAAGAGAATCAATTAATTCATTTATTTTATGAGATTATTTACCATGTGATTAATTAACTTGTATATAAAAAGGATGTGAGTGGAGTTTTACTATTTCTGAAGAAGTTCACAAGGAAATAAAAGTGAATGAAAGCTCTAATTTGTGGTGTACTTATTTTCAAGCCGTTGGATTTACCCTTACAGTTTTTGTGTTTTATCAATACCCAGATTTGCTCTGAGCTACTGCACAATGGTACCTCCTATACCGAGCCAACAGATCTTGCCAATGTACTGGCCGACAAATTCAGTGCCGACTTTGCCACTCTCTCCCCCACCAAAGGACCAATCACAATACCAGTAGATTGCCAGGCATCCAGTAATACTGCTGCACAGGTTAAAAGAGCACTGTCCAAGGCCATGAATACAGCTTCTATGGGACTTGACAATATCCCCACCTGTGTTCTACATAACTACAGAGTGAACTGGCACCTCACCTGTGTGCCCTGTTCAATCACAGCCTCACCTCAGGCTTAGTCCCTACTGAATGGCGCACTGTTAGAGTCATCCCTCTCCACAAAGCAGAAGCGACTACAGACTCTGGGAACTATTGCCCCATTAACCTGATGAGTCTGATATGCAAAGCTATGGAGTGCATCATCATGGACCTAATAAACAAGGATATAGGGAATTTCCAAACTCTGGATCCCACACTGTTTGGTTTTGTGAAGGGTAGAGCATTCCTGCTCAACCTGGTCGACTTCTTTGAGTCAGTCACCAGAGCTGTGGATGAAGGCAAGGTGGTTCATACACCCTACTTTGATCTGGCCAAAGCCTTTGTTGGCATTCCCCACTCAGGAATCATAGAAAAACTCAATAAGCTAGGCATCAACCCCTGTATCACTAGGTGGGTTGCAAACTGGCTTACAGATAGAACCCACAGTGTGAAAGTAGCTGGCTCCAAGTCAGACTGCCGACCAGTCACAAGTGGAGTCCCACAGGGTTCATTCCTGGGTCCTGTCCTGTTTGGTATCTACTTCTCAGAAGTCCAGGCCAACACAAAGGGACTTTGACTGACAAAGTTTGCAAACGATTGCAAGTTGGGAGCTATTATTAACTCCCCAAGTCATGTTGACATCCTACAGAAAGGCCTCACCGAGACCAACGACTGGTGTCAGAACCATGGCCTTAAGGTCAATGCCAAAAAATGTGTCGTCATCCCCTTTGGGAAAACAACGATTCCCACGAATTACCACATCGATGGTAGTCCACTGAACACAGAAGGTGTTATAAGAGATCTGGGAACACAGGTTGACAGCAACTTCTCTTTTGACCACCACATTGCCACTGAGGTCAGAACGCCCTTCTATGTGGCATATCTCATTACTAATGGTTTTGCATCCAGGAAGAAAGAGGTCATTGTCTCCCTCAACTCTTTCCTCATTAGGCCAATCATGGAGTACAATGCCCCATTTGGCATGTACCTCACTAGACACTTGCAACAACTGAGGCCACAAAAGTACCTCCACCACATTGCCACTGTGGTCAGAATGTCCTTGTATGTGGCATATCTCATTACTAAAGGTTTTGCATCCAGGAAGAAAGAGGTCATTGTCTCCCTCTACTCTTTCCTCATTAGGCCAATCATAGAGTACAATTCCCCATTTGGCATGTACCTCACTAGACACCTGCCACAACTGGAGAGGCCGCAAAAGTACCTCACAAAGTGGATCATAAACCTTAAACACTTGCCTTATATGGACAGACTCAAAAAACTCCAGCTATTCTCTGTCTTATATCGGCTACTTAGAGGCAATCTCTACTTGACCTACAAAGCCATGTCTGACCCATCTCTGTTACAAAAGCTACATCTAAAGAAATCCCAATCCCTTCACACCACATGCTCCAGAGACCTCAACCTCATTACCACAATCAACAGAACAAGCTGGAGGGACAGGTTCATAACCCAAAGACTGCCTGTGCTATGGAATAGAATTCCCATACATGTCAAACAGAGCACCTCACTGGCTTTCTTCAAGAGAAATCTCGATGAGTGGATGAGAAATAGAAAATTCACCCCGGGGATCACTCCAGTGGCTCTGCTCGACAGAGGCAGTGGGAACTAAGGTTGGGTGGCATGATGCCAGGGTAATCCTATGGGCTAGGCTTGTAAAGGCTCCAGGGCCATTAGCTTAGTACACACCTATGGACCTATGCCCTGCTGAAAATTGTGTTTGGTGGACATCAGACCTGGTGGAAAGTAGTTTCCTTTTTCTTCATCTGTTGAAAAACTCTTTTGTATTTGGTATGTTTCTAGTGTTGTAACTAAACATTTATTAGAATTTTGTAGACTGGAAGTTACTACAGATGCTGGAAACTGATGCCGCGTTGTCAAGGAGGACATTTTTATTTCATCCTGTAAATATTACCAAGTTCATAATAAATTTGTTTCTGATCAGCATATTTTGTTTATGCTTTTTGAGAACTTTTTTATCATCTGGTAGCATTAAAACACTACTAATATCGGGTGATATCCATCCTAACCCAGGCCCAAACTGTCCCCCTCCAACCAACAACCTAACAGACCCAGTCAAAGTCCACCCACCCCCCAAAAAAAAAATAACATCTACCATTTTACTCAATGAACATTAGAAGTGTTCAGAACAAAGTTACCGAATTCCATGCCTGGACGTCATCCCACTCTCCCGATATTACTCTCACTGAAACTTGGCTAAAACCAATCAACCTAGACAAAGACTTTCTCCATCCAGGCTATAGTGCACTCTGACTTGACTGCCAGAAGAAAAAAGGCAATGGAGTGGCCATTATCTACTCTAATCTTCTTACACTCACCCTGCATAACAAACCAACTCCATCCTTTCACCCCGCTGAACTGTTAATTGGCAAACTCAAAATAAATGGCCATCTCAAAATTACAGTTGTTGCAATATATATCCCCCCTGGCGATAACCACCTCCTTCTAGAACACATCCTCTCTTGGCTTGCTCAAAACATACATAATGAAACCATCCTTCTAGTGGATGTCAACATTAATTGACTCCCCCCTCTGCTTACCTCACTCCTCTATTGGTTTCAGCTTGCATGGTTTCACCCAGCTAATCTCTACTCCAACCCACACCAATAAAAAGCATAACTCCAGCTCAATTATCGACTGGATATTAGTCTCAGACCCACATAAATATCACAATCTTGAAACTCTGCCAGACGCCCTTAGTGATCACTGTCCAATAAAAATTCTTAGATTCTCTTCCTATACCCCCAGACCACACAGATACATTGAATGTCATAAGATATCACACTTTGACACTAATGCTTTTAATGCTGTCCTCTCCAAAGTTAATTGGTCCTTCCTGCTCCACCTCCCTCTTGATGATGCTGTCATCAGCTTCAACTCTACTTTTCTAAACATACTGAACTCTCTAGCACCTATATATGCACTGTATGTGTCGATACGAATATATCCCCTTGGTTAACCAATGCCACCCGCTCCCTAATGAAAGCTAGAGATACAATGGGGAAAACCTGGATCAAAACTAACCTCCATATGCACCTGAACAAATGCAAAGAACTCAGAAACCATATTAAAAGGCAAGTAAATAAAGACAAAAAGGACTACTGTAATAATCCACCCAGCTCTCAGAGGTCTAATCCTAAGAAATTCTGGCATGCACTTGCACTTAATCAAATACTCCACCCTGATAACCCCTCATCTCCAAACCCCTGCCTTACTAATACACCTCTTGAAACTGCATCAAAATTCAACACCTACTTCATAGAATCTATCAGTAAGCTAACAAGTCCTGCTCCATCTAACTCCAACTCAGATACTCCTCCAGACCCTCCCTCTATTCAGAACTCTACAAACACCTTCTTCCTCAAACCTATACCTACTAGCCACATTAAATCTTTACTTTGCAAACTAAAACCCTGCTCTGCATCTGCAGACTGCCTACCTCCTTATTTTCTTTAGCTAGCAGCTGAATCTGTTGCCCTCCCTGTTTCTGTTCTTATAAACAGGTCTATCACTGAATCTAAATTTACCTCTATCTGGAAAGAATTCTATATCCAACCCATTCACAAAGTGGGCGACTCCATTGAAATCTCCAACTTCAGACCCATAGCCAACCTCTCACCTCTCTCAAAAATACCTGAGAAATGTATCCACAAGCAAATCATGGAATACCTACTTCAGGAAATCTGCTCACCCCTACACAGCATGGCTTCTGTCCTAAACATAGCACAACTACTGCCTTATTATCCTTCACTAATAACATCTCGGAGGCTAGGGATAACAACAAACTGGTGTTATGCTTATTCCTAGATCTTTCCAAAGCATTCAACACCATGTCTCACTACAATCTTCTGGGCAAACTCACTAATCTCAGTTTCTCCTCCCCTGTTACTGCCTGGTTTTCCAGCTACCTCTGTGACTGACTACAGTCAGTTAAATGCCTCTCCGCTGTCTCCACTCCACTCTCTGTCAAAATGGATGTCCCCCAAGGATCAATTCTTGGGCCACTGCTCTTTAATATTTTCACTAATTTACTCTACACCACCTTCCCCCAGCCATTATTCAAAAATCCTTCAAATCTATTGAGTCCTGGCTATCCCACATCCAGCAAATTCTAAATGCAAAAAAGACTGAACTCTTACTTTTTCTCCCTAAAAAACAAAATAATCTAAAGTCCACCTTCACTATCCACACTCTAGACAATGCACCCATCCTAGCCAGACCTCGGACTAAACTTCTTGGGGTCTTAATTGATGACCAACTGAAATTTGATTTGCACATCAACAACTGTATTAAAAAAAAACATCAAAAACTTGGCCTAGTATACAGAAACAAAAAATACCTATCAAACAATTCCAAGATTAGCCTTTCTCACATCTACCTCCTAACAAGCCTAATATACAGCTCCCAGATTCTCTCCACCCTCCAAACCAAACTAGAAAATACCTATAACAAAGTGGCTGGATTCAATGCTAATCAAACCTATAAATCCCATGACTGTCTCTCTCTAAAACACTTAAACTGGTTGGAACTACCCCACCTGTTTCTCCTCTTGCAATTTCAGATTATTCACTCTATCCTTTACCAACCTTCTTTCTGTCCTAGCTTAACTCCTCTGATCTCCTCATACAGCCCCTCTAGGTCCCCCCGAAGCTCAGACCAAAACACATCTACAAACCCAAGTGCAAATATGGTCAAAACCTCTATAGCCACTACCCTGCCATCTCCTGGAACAAACTTCCACTAGAGGTTCGATCTCTTAAACAACCAAAAGTATTCAAATCAGCTGCCAAAGACTTACTAAAAAAAAAAAAGTGAATATGCCACTGTACTCACCCTCCTTAAACCCCCATCCTTTCCTATCTCAAATCCACTGTCTGCCTTTTACTCATTCCTATTTTACATTCCACAACCATCTATATTTCTCCTTTAACTGGCTTATTTTTGTCTTTTACTGCCTGTAATTCATCCTTACTAATATACCCCCTGCATATCTTTTCATATTACAACGACCTGGCTGTATTTACAATTGCATCATTCTTTTATTCCTCTCTATATTAAGATATTTCCAAATGTAATATCAATATAATACCTTGTATGTCATCAATGATTGTCTTTTTTGCTTTAGTTAGAATGTAAGATTTTTTTGTATACTTTGAGCTTATGCATTGTTAATAACTTTCTTTGTGAAATTCTGCTTAAATGTTAATTATGTGGAGCTTTTCTCCCTGGGCCTGTGCTGAAAAAGGGCTATGAGCTCAGCCGGACAAACCCAGCCAACAAATGTAAAATAAAATAATAAATAAATAAATAACAAATCTGACTTTATTAAAAAATGTATTAAGGTAGAAGAACGTCATCAGATGTGTGACACGTGAATTTGCTTAGCAATCAGTACATTTGTTAATGTTAATAAAATACAATAACATTTTCAAAACTGCGATATTTTACCAATATAGTCAGATAACCAAAACCTGATTTTTTTCAAAAGCCGTGGAGATATTTTATTTAGATGGAAACATGGAACCAGAAAGCATGCAGCATTTGGTCAGGAAAAGGAGTCAAATAAACTTAGAAATTGTCCCAAAATAATAAAATTTATTTTTATTATTTTTGGGAATTTAAACTCTTCCTACAAGAGACCAGCCAAGACAAGATCACATGACATTGGCACACTAATAAATCATTTCAAGATGTGAAGGGATCATCTTGAAGAAGATGGCTAAAAGGGGAGCATGAGGCATTGGTAGCAGATTTAGGATCCGACTCTACCTGACTTTTTCATATAGAAGGTTATAGAAACTTTATTAAAGGTTATAGAAAATACTACTGCATATAGCTTTAAATTCTAGATTGAATGTTGTTCCCTCACTTAAGCATAGCATTAAGCATCTCATTCTCATTAGTCTTAGGAAGTTTAAGTGTTAAGTACTTAAATAGTAAAAAGTTTTGTGTTTTTTTGATTTTACTTTTTTGATTTCTGGTTTTACTTACGGTTCTACTGTTTAAATTTTGAGTTCGAGTCAGAATTCCGTCTGTCCTTAATTGTTGTTTTCTGGGTTTAAGTTTGCGTTTTGCTGTTGTTTGGTTTATTTGTTTGCTTACTTTCTATTCACTGCTCCTCTCTTCACTCTGCCGGACCTTCATACAGGTCAAGTCACTTTGGGTCCTATTAGTTGCTTAATCCCTGTTGACCCTGGCCTTGCTACCCGCATACCAACAGACGGCAGAGGATTATGGCTCCGATGGTCTGCACAACACTTTTTTTAACACTTATAACAAAATTGATCTAATCTCGAAGAGACTAGACCAGTTGGATGCCAAATATACCTCTTTAGCGAAGGTATCTCCAGACCAACTTGTCAAAGAAAGGGTCAAGGGACGTGCCAACAACACGCCAACAATTACATTAATCAAATTCAAGACAAACAGCATGCGAAACATACTGTAGTGGATCCACGGCGTGCGGGAGGCAAATCAGGCATCAGCCTGAAAACACACCCTGTCCAGTTTAATAGAGACAAATTCAAAGTGTACATTTTTCTGACAGTTCTCTATCAATAGATCTTGTGGACTTCCTTTGAAGGTCTGCACGTGTACCTTTACAACAACATGGATAATTGACTGACCTGTTTATATACTTCTACATTAGTACTGTGTGTATATTTTTAACAACAAAAAACTTTTTTTTTGTTCAGAGATATGATTTTTTTTGTATCTTGACCACTAACACATTTCACACCAATTTTTTTTAAATACTACTGCATATAGCTTTAAATTTTTTGATTTTACTATTGTGATTTCTGGTTTTTACTACATGTCCTAATTAAATTTTGAGTTAGGTTATAGAAACAGACTGCTGGAGTGGGTAGTCCAAAAGCAATCCATATCCATAATGCATTTGGAAGGACATGGGCAGTTTGATGAAGAGTAGGAGGAAGGTAGGAATGAAGGGGTACATATACTGTTTAGTGCAAGTAGTGGGGGTAATATATAGTTTTCCTGTTTCTGTTTGTCATATGATGCGATGTTAAAAGCTTTTAGACATTGCTTATTTTACTTAGGCCATCTGAAAGGAGATTTATAGGTTCCCTTCTGGTTTTGCTTTTTTTTCAGCATATTCTGTCTCTCTGTTCGCATGCTTCTTTTGGATTTTTCACCAGATTGACTGCTTAATATTTCTTTACAGTGAATCTAACTGGCATCTTTTCTGGCAGTTCTTCTGCCTCAGCCAAAGTGGTTCTTATTCTTTGTGCCATGTCATGTGCATAAATCTCTTCTGCATATCTTTGTCATTTGAAGAAACATGCATTCCTACCTGACCATGCTTCAGTGAAACTTATCAGAGTGCTGTAAAGGACAGTTTGTAGGTTAGAACATTTCAGTACCTCTCTAGCAAACAGAATGAACCTGCTATTACTGCGAGCTATACTCTGTTGGTCGGCCAGACTATAACCCAGTTTATGAATCCAGGAAACACAACTGCAGTGAGAAAGTTGTTTGTTGAGGGGTCATCTCAGAAACCCACCTAGCATCTAGACAACGTTTATTCATAGGCCTTCCTTCCTTTATTTACTCAGACATGTAATCATGCTATTATATATATATCAGGAATATGATTGCTTATAATTTTTACTGCAAATATCTGACTGTGCTCTGGAATGGCTGTTGATTCTCTGCTCAGTACTAGCATATGATACACACCTTGTTTTCATTACTGAAATGTAGGTATGCAGTCGGTGTCGTATTGGTAACACAGGCTTCCTGTCTGTTCCATGGTTAGGACTCTCCACTGCTATGAAATCAGTAAAGGATTTTTCATTGCTGGAGCTGTCTCCCACTGAGCATACATTTTTTATTTATTTTTTCCTATAGTCAAACAGTAGCTAATGCATGTAATTTTAAAACTAAATTTGTTATGTACTATTCACTGAAGCTGCTTTAGGTCATTTTTTTTATTTGACTGGACTATCCCTCACCAAGGCTGATCCCTGTTATATCCTTCTGTTCTTCCTAAACTGTTGATCTATTTGGTGTGTATTTCTGGAGTCAAACAGGGACACGTTGACAGCCTTTACTTCAAATACTGTTAAGAAAATACTGCAATTCTCCCAATTCAGCCATCCATACCCCTAGACCTAGTTAAAATTTTGTGATGTAAATCAGACCTCACTCGCTACACTTTTTAGAACCCATTCCTGGATACGTTCCAGCTGTCATCTCATTTAGAATGCATCTTGTTTGCCTAATCTCTGAACAGATTATCTGGTAAGGTAGTGGAAGTCAAAAACGTTTTATTCTGCTTTTGTCAACAGACTTCTTCAGAACACAATGACAGACACAGAATGCAGACTAAGCTTTTTTATATACAAATCTTAATTAAAATCACTTAAGCAATTAGTCTTAGGCTTAGTCTGCATTGTGGGTTTGTTACTGTGTTCTCAAGGACGAAAGCGGACTAAAAAGATTTTGACGCTATATTTGTTATTTCCTTCAGTAAGCCATGGTGGATTTTGTTGTTTTTTGAGTTTTTATTAATCCACAGGTCATGTTTTTTTGGTTTAGTAAGGTAGTGGAAGTATTGACTTTCCTGTGCTCATTAGCTATGCCATTGTTTTGGTCAAATGTTTAACACAGCTCTGTTCTAGGTGTTTGTTGAGTTAAGTTAATTAGGATTTACATGCTTAAACAGTCTTGATGTTAGATCAACTGGCTTGCATGCTTAAACAATCATGATGAAGCCTAATTTAAGTAGTCTGATTTAAATATGTAATAGCCATTTCTTGCTGACAGGGCTAAGTGTGCTGATAAATCATGGCTTTACCTGATGCCAGAGGTTTGCAGTCATATATATTTTGGTGTATTACATCCTGCTAGTGGTAGTGTGCTGGGTAGAAACAGGTACATGGAGTACACAAATGCAGCTTAAGAATTACATCATTGCTGTCAGACAATCCCTCACCAATAAAGGCAATTAAAAAAATAAGAGTTTTTATCTTGGTATTGCAGGAATAATCCTAACAAGTATTATTAGCCAAGACCCAGGACCAAACTCTGCAAGCACCATTATTCTCTTAGTAACCTTCCACAAAGATTTGAAGATTGTTCTCATTAATATTATCAGCAACAAATGGGCTACTTCAGAATCCTGGCCACCTGTAGAATACCTTGATATCAGTGCCATCGATGTCATGACTTGGGGATGAGGCTAGTCAATCTCCATATAACCAGCAGATCAACTTCACTGTTATAAAGAAAAGACCAGGATTATGTATAGGTAGTGAAATAAAATCTAACTTTGATGTAAGGTTTTATGAAAAAGAACAGTCTTGTCTGTGATTATATTCCTTTCTGGCTTTTGGTTCATATCACATTAAGTGGACAAATAAAAATGTATCTTTGGGTCACATGTACCCTCCCCCATAACCACTGCTATCAAAGATTTTCAAGAATTGCATAGCATAAGGTCTGACTTTAAGAATAATTTCATTCTTCTTGGCAAATTCAACCTAAGTTGGTCAGGTCCACTTAAAAAATGATAGATTTCTGGCTGTTTCGCAATTTCCAGCAGATCCTCCAAATGAATTCAAACTTCTAGATGTCATTATCACAAATATCTGTCATGGATAGAAGCATATAGGTGTCATACCTAACGTATTAAGTGACCATTTCCCTAAGCTATTTCACTAGGCATTTGGAAAGCCAAAGAGAGAACCTGTGTATAAATCATGCAGGTTATGCTGTTGTAAGGCAGGAAGCTGTGCATTGAGTAGAATTAGGCAACATAAATTAGGATCTGTTATATATGGAGACCAGTCCACTTGTAGCCACTGAGTTAGCTTTATGACCACCTTATCACAGGATAAATATTTTCTCTGTAAGCTAAGGAGGCTTTTAGCAAACAAATGTCCATGGTTCACTGCCACCAGAGCTCAGTTAAGACCATGCATGTTTTCAATGGAAAGAAGTAAGCGTGAGCCAGAGTTCCAGTTTACGGCTTATTTTTGCTAAATCTGTTTAACAGAAAAAAAACGCATCGCAAAAACATGGAGTTGCCCCTTGTAGATAATAAAGGAACTGTTTTGTAGCCTTTCAGCAACTAACAGTTGTGGCAGAATAAATCTTGATAAGCTGTGTTAACAAAAAGGTGTATATGTCATAAACAGACTCTGACAGTGCCTACTGCTTTATACTAACCAACTCCCTCTGCTTTGACTCAAATTCACTCATCCCCCCATTTTGTTTTAGGGAAATATCTCCCAAATTTTTTTTCAGATGGCTTCTAAAGGACCTCCAAAAGAAGGCTCATGCCCGGTCATCTTTTGCCCAAGACTCGGTAAGATTTCTGACCAATAACCAGGTGTGTGTGTGTGTGTGTGTGTGTGTGTGTGTGTGTGTGTGTGTGTGTGTGTGTGTGTGTGTCCTGTTAACCAGATTGGTTGAAAGAATTGCTTATAACATGGACATGTAGTGTGTTGACAAATATGGGCTATTTACTGCTGCCTAGCTTGGTTTCAGAAAGGGATGGAGCACACTTAACAGCCATTTACTGTTTCGCAGATACTATATTTGATAGAGAAACAAAGTCTTTTCCCTGGAAGCATTTTCATACAAAAGAAATGGGCCTTTGAGGCAGTGGTCCATAGCTTTGTCCTAAACAAACTTAATAATCTTTGCTTTGGTGAAAGTACTTTCACATTGTTTTAAAACTACCTCACTGATTGTGATTTTCAAATCCTTAGTAGCTTATTGTCTGATATTTCCAAATTGGTATTCTCCAGGGTTCATTTTTTGGTACAGGACTATTAGGAGCTTCTGCTTTATCACTGATTTGCTCCTTGCCTTTCCACAGCTTAATCTTACAATGTATGCTGATGATTTACTTGTATTAAGAAAAGGAAGGTTGCCACTATCCATCCAAAAACTATTTAAGATAAATTAATGGTCTCTGTGCTTGGGTTCATAAGAATGATCTAACAGCACATTCTAAAAAAATGCCACAGTAATTTTTCATAACCTCTCACAGACTCAGAAATTGTCCCCAGTTAGTATTCTTAACCCTCCTAACACCCTCATTACAGAAGTTCTTCTGCTTAAATACTTTGGACTTTTGTTAGATCATCAGCCTTTTTTCAGGCATCTTGCAAAAACGACTATAAATCTGGTCTTTGGGCACCTTAGGGTATATTATTAGTATCATCTCTATAATCTATCTATGTTGTAAACAAGGAAAGCTGTATTTATTATTGTAAAATAATTTAACATTTTAACATGTGAAGTAAGGAAGTCCTTAGTTAATTAACTTTCTGAATCCTAAGACAGAATATGCTGTCCTTTTCATTGTTATCAGTACCTCTTACAGAACAGGAATAGTCCAAAGTACCATTAATAAAATGTCTGCCTAGCAGCTAAGAGCAGCATTGCCTATTATAGAAAGCTGACTGGTTCCCTGTCACTGCCAGAGGGACACCACTTTCTCGCTTCCATCTTTAAACATACCTGTCTACTTAGGCTACATAACAAGGTTGTCATTACCTTTGTGAGGCCTTCCTTTGGATTATAAGCAGGGGGAATTGCTTTTTTTAGGATTGCAAGTCCCTGAGTAGGCTGCCTCTAGAAATAAGAAACAAGCCTTTTTTCTACTTTTTTAAATTTAAATTAATGTATAAAAAGTGTGCATGTGAGTGCTAGTGCATGCTAGACAGCGGTTATGCTTTTGCTCCTAAATGTTGTAGCGTATCATGCGTTTAGCACTAAATAAAATAAACAAGGCCTGTTTTAGTTATTCTCATTTCTTTGTGTTAAGAACTTAATTTTGTCTCTTGTATCTTGCAGTTAAATTATCTGTTGTAAAATACTGCTTTTTTTTGTCTTCATTTAAGTGTGAACTTCTGAATTATTTATGCATTGTGATTTATTGTGTGTCTTTGGCTTGGGTCATGACTGAAAAGGGTATTCGGACCAGTGCAACCTGAGCAGTTAATAAATAAGTAAATGCAATTGAAATAAATACTACTATGCTGATCCAGTCATTGAAATGTATTTGATTTTGTATAGTGTGGTCTTTCCTGACTCTATACTGTGCATCACTGTTCTCTTTATACTTAGCAGTGCTTCCTTTCAGATGTGATTTACTCATGTATTCCTTGCCAAGGAAGTTTAAGCAATAGCTCTGTTGTTGTTTGCATTTAATGTCCTTCCACTTACGAAGTAGATTTTTTTGTAATAGTTTAAACATTTGCGTTGAAGAAAATACAGTCATAAGTTTTGTGTTCTCTCTTACCAGAATGGAGATCCTGTAAGACCAGGTGTGGCTATGACAGATCTTGCTACAGGACTGTTTGCTCATGGAGCCATAATGGCCGGACTTCTTCAACGGCAAAAGACTGGCCAGGGCATGCATATTGACTGCAACCTGCTTTCATCTCAGGTAGTGCTCTTGTATACATCATTTTGAATTATATCTTTTCTCTCCAAAAGCATACCCTATCATGCACTTTAGTAGAAATGTGTTAGCTGAAGACTGTATCAGTTAATTAATATAACAATACTTTGCGAAAGAAAGGGTGGAAGACTGCTATTGTGAGAAATAGCACTTAATGCCAAAACACCAGCCGTAGGAAATAGTATTTATCAGACCTTAACATATTGGTTTTAGGATGATGTGTTGACCTAGGTATTCATTTATTAAGTAAGCTGTGTCACTGATTGACAATAAGTTGATTTACTGGTATCGGTTATGAATTTTCACCACGGTTATGATGCTTCCAGTGTATTGTACTAGGAGAAATGGTGCAAGTCAATTACAGAACTGTTTTCATCTCTGAAAACGGTCGACATCTACAATTGTTTATATGATGTTGCAATATTATCCTCATAGTTTTTCATAATCTTTAGATGAGTGATCATTTGTTTGAAACTGGTTGCACTGTGGGTGGTTGTTTCCAGAATTTTTTTATGGAACAGAAAGTGAAGTACTCTTTGATTAGTAATTCTTAATTGAGCTCATTAATCACACTGACCTTCTGAATCATGAATTCTGAAGCATGTTTTAACTGTGAGCTAGAACATGTCAGAAAGTTGTAAGCATACATGTTTAGGTAGTAAAACAGTGGTGGTGACTGATCAGCTGTCTGTTGCTGAAACATAGTTATGAGGGATAAAATCATGCAGAGCTGCAGAAATATGCAGTATGACTGACAATGAATGGTTATTAATGTGTTGAAAGAGAAGTATGTTCAACAAATCAAAGTTGTAGACCATGTTAATAAGAGGAGAGGCACCAAAGTGGCAAGAAAAGATAGTCTGTGAGAGAGTGAGTTAAACCTGAAAAGCACCTAATTCCCTCAGGAATGTTGCCATTGTAGTCACCGTATGGCTGTTATTTTGATCTTGAAAGCCATATTATCTGAAAATTAATAAAGTCAAAGGAAAATAGTAGCGCCAGTACTATAGCAGAGGAGTTCTAGCTGTAACTGTCCAGGATTTGAACTGGAAGAGCTGGCCAGGGAGGGATGAAAATGAGCAAACAATGCTTGCTTAACCCATCAGGTGTGGGTTGAGTTTGCTAGACTCAGGTCATAGGAACATCACACACTACCTTAAAGATGGCTGGGAGTTGTAGGTTTTGAGCAAATGGGTGACTGATAGCAAGTGCCTGCCAAAGATTGCTCAGATGTTTTAGATTAGATGATGCAGTTGAGTGGAAGTGACACTGATCTAGCCTCACCTTGTCAGTCATTGCATTGTATCTGTTACAAATTCTGCACTTTTTAGATTTAGTGACATACTTTGCAAGTTGACATATGTGTACCTAACTACCCCATTTTGTACCCATGGCTTGCTGTTTTTGGAGTCCCTTTTTGTTTTCTTCATTCTTTGCCTTGCCCTATATATTCTACTAAACAATATGTTTGCTCTGATCTTATGTATTTATTTATGTATTTATTTATTTTTGGATTTTGCCAGTAGTTCTGGTAGGACTGTTATCCATGAGACTCTTCTTCCTTGCTATTGCCTGAGTTAGCTGTGCTTGAAAACAAATTAAAATCTCTCTGCTTATGGGAGGGCAGAGATTTGTCTTCCCTCTTCTGAAGAAGCATGCTCTTTCTCTGTTTCCCTTCAGTATTTCTCACTCTCTTTATTTTTAGTGTATTATCTGCTTCCCTTGTTTCATTGCTATCCCAGTTGTGAGTATCTCCTGTTGCCATCCCATTCAGGCTTTTCCCTTTTAAGTTTAACTAATGAGGATATTTTTCCTAGAGATGTAATATTGTTGCCTTTATCATCAAAAAGGACAGGTTCTTACATTCCTGAGGTATAGTTTCCAGCTTCAAAACAAATTCCTTACACTTGGCCCTGTATCCCTCATAGTGTAACTAATTTAAACATTTTATTTATGTTTGTAATGGTGGTGCTGCGGTAGAGTTGTCGCCTCACAGCAAGAAGCTGTCTGGTTCGATTCTCAGCTAGAGCTTCTTCTGCGTGGAGACATGCGTGAATGGGCGTACCTTCGTGGAAGGCTGTGCGGCAGGCCTGGCAAGCCGGTATGTAAAAATCAACTGCCAATCATTAGTAGACCGGAGTTCTTCTGTGGCGACCCCTAACCGGGGAAAAGCCGAAAGAGACAAAATTTATGTTTGTAATAAACATGGAAGTTATCTCAAAGGGCATTTCTCATTTTTCCAAGGTAAATATTGCCATCTTTTCTTACCACATAAACTCCTGTATCTTCTGTTTAATTCTTCTCTGCTACCCTGGAAGACCTTTGATGATAGTAGTATTAGAGGGAACATTAGCCTCTTAATTGCATGAATTCTTTTGTCCAAGTACATTATCATCAGCTATCATTTCTTGAGCTTTTCTAAAATGTTCCCTTCAACAGCTTTCCACGATTCCCTCTCTCACTTGGACACTGAGTTAGTTAGTCCCACCTTTAAATACTTCATATAAAAATGCCACCACAAATATGAATATGTTTTCACCAGGTGGCAGGTGCTTTGGTTTTTGTTTTATTTACTTTAAGAACTGAAATAATTTCAGCACCTGCTACTCAGGTCTTGTTCTGTAGAGTCAATTATACAATGATGGCTCATTACTATTCAAAAACATGCACGATGATTAATCAGGCCAACCATTATGCCCGTTGTACACTGAGCATATACCAATAGAAGAAATTCAGGTCACTGAAGCACTATTGAGCAGTCAGACGTTCTTCTATTAGTATATGGTATTGAGGCATACATCTCAACTGTCCAGATTTTTGCTTCTTATTTTTGGTTTGTTCCCCATAAAATTTGTGGTTTTCCGATAAATCATTGAAGAATTAAGTCACTAAATAATGACATGCATTTCAGTTTCAGACTTCGTGTCCTTCAGACAAAGCACGAAACACAAATCTTGTTATTCTTGCAGCTTTCTAAGTTTAAAAGAGAAACATTTACAATTGGTTCCTATTTTGGAGCTTTCTCTCCTTTTCATTTATAGATTTGTCCATGTGTTGAGCTAAGAGGTTCAGAAGGATGTACAGAGGACAGAGCAAATATAAGGAAAATCAGGTAAGTTGTGCAAAACTAAGGAAACTTACCTGATTTTCCTTGTATTTTTGCCCGCCCTGTCTCTCATACCTCTAAACTGTCCAGATTTTATAATTAAAAAAATAAAAATAAAAAAAAGCAGTGGTGATCCTCCTTTCTCCATTGCTTGTTTTCCACAACACTGATATACTGTGCAAGCATGGGATTGTAAGTCCTATAAACATGTGCAGTACATCAACAGACATGGAAGAATGAGGAAACAATGTGGAGGAGCACACAGCACCATTACCTTATTTAAGAAAGGTAAGTAAATTCTTTCCCAAATAACATAATTGTATAATAGCAATAACTGACTCTTGGGTGTGGGTATGTGAAGATTTATCCACACACATTCATCGGTTGTTGCTTAGATGTCATCAGCAAATAATGCTGATTGGTTGGCCCATTTATAACCCTTTATCTGGGAGGCTCTGATGTGGGCAACTAATGGTTCTGAACAGAGTAAGTAATAATGGAGACAGTGGACATCTTTGACATGTTCCTGTTGACAAACAAGGATGTCTCTTATCACTATCCCTGTGTCTTCACTTGAGAAGAAAAGTCCTTGCATATGTTTACGATTAGTCTACACAACTTTTCTGGAAATCTAAATGTTCTCAAATCTTCAACAAAAATTCCCAAATAACTTATCAAAACTCCTTTCAGAATTAATGCTTTTGACTAATGGTGAATTACCATTTTCCTTGGTATTTGTTTACATTATGTCATTTTGATGATAATGTCCAGTAAACCTACATGGTTTATAGCAATCAGTCCTGACTAGAAGTATGAGAACCTGCTTGCCAGTATCCTCATAAACACTTTGTAATTGTAGTTTAAGAATGAAGTTGGCCTATATGAGGATGGATTTAAATATTTTTTCCCCTCCTCTGGGATAAGAGATATTAAACTTTTTTTTCACAAATTGGGTATCCACTTTCACTGTATTATCTGATTAAATAGTTCAGTGTACATGTTGATTAACTGTTGACCTCTTAATTTCCAGATCTTTGATGGGATTCCATTTTCACCAGATGACCTACCTGTTTTTTGTTTCTGTCCATTGTATTATAACCTCCTCCTCTTTCTCTTCCTTCTGTTTGCCTCAATAACTTTTCCCTTTGCTGGACTTGTAAAATGAACAGTATGACCTCCCACACTATTCCTAAATGTTCTTCCTGTTTTTAAAATGCACTGAAGGACTTTATTTCTGTAAAACTCCTAGTGCTTTGCCACAGCCTTCAGGGGAGTATAAAACAAGTGTGTAAAGGTGTACAATAAAATACTAGCATCAGTTACACAATTCTCTAACGGCAAATGGGTAACAGTAAAATAATCAAATTAAAAAAGACCTCAACTTGAATTCCTGACTGAAATCATTATGTGTTAATTCCCAGATTTCAAAATGTAAATTACTTCCTTCTCAGTAAATAATCCAATGATTTTCTTTTTCTTTCAACCAGTTGTTATACTCTTAAAGATAGATCATTTAAAATTGTTAACATTTCCATAATACATTTCTAAAAAATGTTCTGCTGCTGGGTTTTCAGTTTTATCTAGTCAATATTGCTTAAATATTATTGTATTCTACAGTTAAAGCTTCTGAATGTTTCAACAATGTAGTATAAATTACACTCAATCCATACAGTGTATATAACACCCTTTATAGTGTAATTAAAATACTTTTAATAAAGAGGTCAGAATTAGTAATCCTTTGTAGTGATGACACAAACTTACAAATATTGCAGTTATAACTGGGAACATGCCAACTTTCATAAGCCACGTTTTAAACTTGCTAGGCTTAACATATCCTTTTCTAAAGTGACTGAGCATCAAATGATTACTCAAATGTTTGTCCCATGGAAAAATAAATGTACAGTTTGTTATTAAGACCTGTCATTCAAATCAGGTAAGACCCTCCAGAATTTAAATAACAGATCAATTAATATTTGGCTACAACTTGTAAATTCTGATCAAAAATAAAAATCTTCCTTACCATTGTTACTAAATCTCAGCACTATCATCATATTATCGGCCTTAACTTTTCCAATAGACATTTTCAACTTCTGTAATACTATAACCATTACTCAAAGTGCAGTCAATAATTAAATCCGCTTCCTTTTGTAAATCTGGTCACTTACAGACATGCCTTTCTTTTGATGGACAACTTGCCATAAAGCCAAGAAGTGAAGGTATGTTCCAGATGGCAGCTATTGCCATCTAAACAGTTTAAAGGGGAGGTATTTTTTCCATATAGTTTAGTTTCTAATTTATTCCCATTTTTAAGTAAACAAACATCACAAAAATAATTTTATTTTATTACATATTATTGTTGTCTGTTCATCTAATTCCTCTTTTTGCCAGCGGTATGCTCTTGGCTGTGCAAGTTTTCATGATACTCTAAATTCCTCTATAACTTTTTGTTACAACTCCTCCCAGGTGGGAGGTCCTTCATTTTAGCTATCCTACTCTGAACCGTCTGTTCCCTTAGACTCTGGCAGGTATAGCTTGCTTTAGTGGTTACCACTTCAAATTCAGTACATCTATCCAGATATTCATATAACATCTTTAATGTGTTCTAGTTGCTCAAAATCCTTTTTATGTGCTTTTATATTGTTTTGTAATTCCTTCACTTGTTTCAGTAATTCCAAGTACCTTTTAAAATCGAACTCCTTTACCTAAGACTTAGCCCATGCTATACATTTTAATTCATTCTTAAACTTGTCTCATTCATTAACAAGTCATACAGTAGCCTTTCTAATTCTGCATCAAGATTCATATGTCTCTATTCACAAATAATGTGTTGAGAATCTCTAGTATTTCCTGCTTGGCTATACTCAGATGTGGACAGGAACAGCACTTGCACTGGTGGTAATGTTTCATATCTCTTCACTATGTACGTGTTCCTGAGTGATGTAAATTCTGTCAGTCAGTGGACGCCAGAGTATTAAGTGAATTCTGCCTGGATACCAGCTATAATCCAATACAGTCACTAAGTGAAATACTTTAGCAAGTACTGTAAAAAATCTGCCTTACCTTGTTATTGCATTTAACCTTAGCTCAGCACTAACATATGTCTTTTTAATTGTAATATTCCTGTCCCCCTTAGTGAAAGGAAATTTTCTTTCCAAATAACTCTCACATTTCACCATGCTCTGTCTTCGGACTGATATACACTTTCGCTATTCTGGCCCTTCTTCTCCAGTAAGTGATTATCATCACATATCTGGCATATTTGTCTTTTCCTACTGTACTACCAATGAAGATCCCCTTGCTACTTGGGTCAAAACTCCTTTCCATCCTGAATAGCTAGTATAGTATCCCTCCTTGAAGTCCATTTTAATGGCCTTGCTTTGGTCTGTTTGCTATAAGTGTGTCTTTTTTGCTTTACTTTCTCCAGATGTGTAGGATTTCTAATACCGTGGCAGAAGTTGATCCGATTCCAAATGAGAGTATGATTAAAGTTCATGATATTAGTATTTCTTCAGTCTTTGATGTTTGCCAAGAGTGCTCTTCTCAGCACGTGCAAAGCATCCAGAATTGCCACCTTATGCATGTCATATGACATTACATGTATTGGTAATATATTTAAAAAATGCATGAAAATTATTTTTATTAGCTTAGTTGTTGTTACTATTATTGGAGCCAGGGATGTAGGTAGGATTTTCAGATTTTTGCTCACAGCTCCCAGACTGCTGCCCAACAAGCCACACCCACATCAACACCTTGCTGTCCATGGACTTCCTTAAGCTACTGACCAAGCCACGCCTCTTTCACAGTGCTACTCACTGAATGGATCATTGACAACCATATGCCAGGATGGTGATTACTTGCATAATGAAGTAGCGTGATCTATCATATCATTCCAAAAGTGCATTTTCATGGGTCAAAATAGAAAACCTTCCCATTTACCCCGTCACACACACATGCGCACAAAACACCAGACTACACCACACATGTATACCAGTTAAATAGAAATGCCAACACATTATCAAATAGTCCCAACTGCCAGTAAGCATACCCAAATACACAGCAGTCTTGCAAAGGCAGAATTATAACAGTAAATAGTAGGACACTCATTTCACTTAAACCACACCCCCCCCATACCAGTTACCTATCTAAAGTAGGTTGTTTGGCCTTGCCAGCATCAGTAATAATGTATTCATTGCTGTATTGAATTGGTGCATGCAAATAGTTAGAAATTGCATTCTGTCTTGTTTCACCCAAATACACATTAGTCCTGCAAAGCCAGAATTATTACAGCAAAGCTACAGTGCCAACCATTTCATCCACTAACAGCCATCACATCAATTGCCAGCTTAAAGTATCTGCTTTGGCCCTGCCAGGACGAAAATATCAGTGATTCCATTAATTTACTCTGTTGCACAGAAACAGTAGTTACAGGCTTGTGTGACAGCTGACTTTACCCAAATACACATTAATCTTGCAAAGCCACAATTACAACAGTAAACAGCAAGGCCAGTCAACTCATTTCTTTCACAACCCCCCCCCCCCATTACCTAACTAAAGAGGCTGCTTTTTACTCTGTAAGGATTAAAGCAGAAATAATAGAAACAGTTGGGTTGCATACTTGGATTACTTTCAGTTTGTGACAGAAACATTAGTCACAGCTTGTATGTGCCAGCCAAATGCACATTTCATTTTATTTATTCTTTTACCTGGGTTTCTGCAACCGGCTTTAGTCAGAAAAAACACTTTTCGGCATATGTCCAGGGAGAAAAGTTCCAACATATTAGAAACATTTTTAAACGAACATTGTGTATATACATGAACAGATATGAAATAACATACATCAAGAATTACTCATAAACTTGCTACTTATTTTACATTCATCTTAAAGTACAGACAGAAAAGTATTACAGTTTTGCAAAGCTGGAATTACAATAACAGGGAGCATTAGGGCCAGTTGCTTCTTTCAAACATAGCCCCAATCTCCAATCCCTACCCCACCCACAGTATCTGATTTGATCTTGTGAGGTTAAAAACCAAAACAAAAACAACAATGAAAAAAAGCTGACATTGTCATTAAGATAAGTATTGTTTTTTCACATAAACAATACTCAAGAGTTCAGAGCTGGTGGTCGATCTTACTTCACTCAGATGCACATTATTCTTGCAAAGCAAGCCAGAACTACATTCATTTCATTTGCACATAGGCATTGCCCCCATCCCAACTGCCTACCCAGAGAATCTGTTTTGAGCCTACAAGGTGTAAAATAATGAAAATAAAAAGACTACAGTTACGTTATTGTATTTATTTCACATCACGTAGTCAGGAACTTACATGGGATCTTACTTTAGTTCACCCATACACACTTACTCATGCAAGAGTAGAGTTTGATTCAACAAAACATTGACAAACCATCCCAATGTATCTCTAAAAAGATATTAGGTTAAAAATAAGTCTTCCACAAATGGCCCTCTAGAACCCACTGCATACCTAGTATCTCTTTGATACCTGCCAGGATATTATATTAAAACAGTCATCAAGACCCCACATAACACACAGACCACACTAGCATCTGGTAGACCCTTTTATGTTAAAAAAAGAAAATCATCAACAGTCCCCAAAACACATTACCTCCCTATATCTGTTTAATCCTGCCAGGATATTATATTGAAAAAAAAAGAAAGTCATCAACAACTCCCCAAAACACGCAGACCACTACAATCTGGTTGACCCTGCCAGTGTATTATGCTAAAAAGAGAAAATCAACAACGGTCATCAAAAACACATTGCCTCAATATATCTGGATAACCGTGCCAGGATATTATTTAAAAAAAAAGTCATTAACAGCCTACAAAACACATTACCTCCCTAGTATCTGGTTAACCCTGCCAGGATAAAAGTCATCAATAGCCCATAAAATACACAGACCACTACTATCTGGCTGACCCTGCCAGGAAAAAAAAAATGCAGAAAGTATCTGGTTGACCCTGAAAGGAAAAAAAAAGAGAACTTACCTTACACACTAAGCCAATTGCTGCCTTTCCACTCTCTCACTCTTTCTCTCCCTCGCAACTAAGGTATGGGAAGAGAATGCGAGAATAACAGGACTAATCAGCAGCTGTGTCACGTATTTGACCATCGGTCAGCTTCCTATTAATTACGGTTAAAACCACAATGACTTCTGGGCATCTTAATTGATGGCTGCAGTCTTCCCAATCCAGACCATTTTTTAAAACAGTCTGGTGACAAAAGAGATAGTTTTTTCTTTTTCTTTTTTAAAGGGGAACTCAAGCATGCATGTGCGCTGCTTTGAGTTCTGTGTAGAATCGGATTCGACTTTACACACTAGCTTGCAGTTTGAACTGCTACTAGTCTTTAAAGTTTAATAATTAAACAGATTACTGTGCCTTTCAGTATACAGACCCCCTAGCCATGAGCATATTACAAACAGCAGCAAGATGTGCTACTGTTTCTAGATGTGTTTCAATGTTGCAGTCATCACATTTGGGTTATCTGCTTGCAGTAGCTCTCAAATGGCCTGATTAATAAAGTCTTGGGTCCTGCGTTGGTTACTTTCCCTTCTTCTGTGACATCAGGTCATCAGGGGTATAAAACATGCAGCCAACGCCATTACATCAGTCTTTCTTGCCGTGTGGTTCCCAAAGCAGAAGCAGTTCGCAAGTGCCGGTTGGCCGACTCATGAAATTTTCGTTTTCGAGTTTTAGAACCAAAGTCTTCAACTAAAAGCTAAGTACCCCATTGGGGAAACTTTTTCTTGCTCTAAACCGATGTCAGTAAAAGTAAATAATTGCATTACTTTTGAAAAGCAAATACCTCAAAAATTTTAATTCGTACTGTATTCCTTGCCTAGGCCCTGACCATGACGTACCTCGCTGTTGGTTTTGTGCCTTATTTAAACCACAAGCTATCTGTTGTTGGTATATTTTCGCCTCTAAATATTTTGGTGCTTTGTTCAATTATACTGATATGTCTTCGGTAAGCCATCCGACTATCGACATTCTGAAAAAACGCAAAGATAAAGACAGAGACAGGACTCCTAGGTCCAAAGCTGCCAATGATGCTTCTCCTAAGCCAGTCGCCAGTTCGCCGGTACTCAGTGAGGCACTTTTGCAGCCCTTGATACTCGCTACTTCAGATTCACAGGCCTCTACTGAGACCCATTCTGAGTCTGGTATGCCGCGAGATGCTTCAACTGTGGAACCTGTGGATTTCTCTACCTTGGATGGGTCTGGAGCTGCTGTGCAGGCACCGGCTTCTGAGGGTGTAGTCAGGCCTAGTGACCTACATATTAAACTGATGCCATCTTCTTCTTCAAGGCCTAAAACTCAAACCATGCCTAGAAAACTGATGCCCAGACCGCATGGTCAGGCCTCTATGCCTAAAAAACAAATGATAAGAATGGCTGAAGACCTTATTACTTTAATCAGGGGAAGCCAGCCTTCCCCCTCTAAGAGACTTAGGACTGAGTTTGCTTATGATAACTTCTGACCAGGATTCTGAATTTTCTGTTTCCTCTGATGACCAGGATTTAGCCTTATCTACCTATGAGGATTCTGGTGCTGAGGACTCTATTCCCTCTGCTTTCCCCAGAGGATTTCTCTTTTGATGAAACCTTACATACTTTCAGGGAGCATTTTCGTTGGGAAAATCAGGATTTCTCTGATTCTAAAAAGAGGCTTAGAGATTTCTTACTCCTGGCCCAGCACAGGCCTTTAGCCATACCTCCTGTACTAGACATTGTTGATGATGCCTTTTCAGAATCTAGCTTGGCCCCTGACTCTTTACCTCCTGCTCCCAGAAAACCTGATAGATATTACAGGGTCCCTGACTCTCACAAGTTCCTTTTTAAAAATCCTACTGCGGATCCTGAGACCATTTCACAGGGACCCAAGGGCATTAAAGCTACTACTGCCAAAAATCCTACCCCCTCTGATAGAGACTCCAGGGCGCTGGATAGATGGGGTAAGAAGGTATACACTTCTGCAACTTTGGTCATTAGGGCCTTAAACTGCCAGTTTCATATGTTAAAGTATCAGCAGCATATTATTGGATTGCTTAAACAGAAAATGATGTTGATTCCTGATTGTGCTGAAAATAAGGATTTACAGGATTTACTGCATTCAGCTGAACAAGTTGGAAAACATACTTTGCAATGTGGTTTTGATTCTCTAGAGGCATTTTGCAGGGCTGCTGTAACTGGGTCTGTACTTAGAAGGCATGCTTGGCTTAAGGAGCAATCCTTGCCAGATCTTGTTAAAGCAAAATTACAGGATGCTCCCTTAAACCAGGACTGCCTGTTTGGCAACAAGGCAGAAGAAGTTCTTAAAAAGATGGAGGAAAAAGCTAAATCTATGCAAACTGTTAAAGAATTTTTACAAGTACAACCTCCAAGGTTTAGTAGGCATTGGCCGTCCAAGAACTGGTCCTTTCCTGCCTCTTCCAGACCTTCTCATTCCAAACCTAGATCCAGCAGAGCTCCCAGGTTTCAGTCCCAGGGTATGCACAGGACTAAGCAGTGGGGGGTCTCCACTTCCAAATCTAGGAGTAATAACCCCCCCCCCCCCATGGTAAACTGTCTCAGTTGCTTCTTTTTAAAACTTCCAAACACTTCTCAACTGACTGCCCCTTTGGGGGGAAAGATTGCTCTTTATGCAAAGAACTGGGATCTCATTACCCAGGACAAATGGGTTTTAAATATAGTGTCCCAGGGGATACAGATTTCACTTCCACATGTTACCAACACCAAGCGGGTAGCCAGATCTACCCCCAAATCAGTGGGCAGAGGCCCAAAAGCAAGTACTTTCTCTCGTAAGCATGGGGGCTATTCAGTTGGTACCAGAAGAGGAAAAGGGACAAGGTTTCTACTCGAGAATTTCTCTGGTACCCAGAAAGGACAATTCATGGCATCCTATCATGGACCTGTCTACTCTAAACACCTTTTTGGTGATTCCAAAATTCAAGATGCTGACTCTTCACCAATTGCTCCCTATGCTAGGCAAAGACACCTTGTTGGCAAACTAGATTTAAAGGAAGCATACCTGCACATCTCAATCAGGGAATCTTGCAGAAGATACCTACGCTTCAAAGCAGGCTTCACGCACTATCAGTTCTCTGCACTGCACTTTGGCTTATCTACTGCGCCCAGGGTATTCAAAAAGTGCCTAGCTCCAGTCATTGCATATTGCAGGCAAAGAAATTTCAGATATACCCTTACCTGGATGATTGTCTAATTCGGGCAGAAAGCCAGGACATACTTTTGAATCATCTGGCCTTTGTACAAAGGGAGCTAACTTGTCTGGGGTACACCATAAATGAAAAGAAATTACACCTGGTACCCTGTCAACAAATTATATTCCTGGGAGCAAGCTTGAATACAAATTCCCAGATGGCTTTCCTCACGCCAGAGAAATAAATTAATTTGACAACCTACTTCAAACAAGTGGCCACAAAAACCCTGCTATCTGCAAGGCAAATACTACAAGCATTAGGGTTCATGGCCTCCTGCATTCATCTAATTCCATATGCACGACTGCATATGAGGAAACTACAATGGTATCTAAAAAGCCTATGATGTCAACATTCTCAGGATCTAGAAGCAATGATTCCCGTCATACCTTGCCTACGCCTAGAGTTCCTTTGCTGGGCAGAGGCCTGCCACCAAAACAAGGGACTACCATTCATGCTACCCCCTGCCGCCCAAACCCTAACAACAGACGTATCAGAATATGCATGGGGGGCTCACCTGGCAGGGAAGTGCATTCAGGGAAAATGGAACTCAAGTCAAATGCACCTGCATATCATTCAAAAAGAAATGTTAGCTGTACAGAATGCTCTGACAGCCTTCAAGGACCACATTCTTCCAGGATAATTAATGGTAAAGATGGACAACACCACTGTTATGTGGTACATAAACAAGCAGGGGGGTACATATTCTTACCCCCTCTGCAGACTAGCCATGGCATTGTGGAACACAGCCTTGAGCTACCAGGTGCATCTACAAGCTCAATTCCTGCCAGGAAAACTAAACACACTGGAAGATGAACTAAGCGGAAACCTCATGGACCCACACAAGTGGAAACTGGAACCAAGGATTTTCAACATGTTGACAAGCAAATGGGGGAGGCCAGATATAGATCTGTTTGCCTCTTCCCAGAACTATCAGTTGGACAAATTTTGCACAAGGACTCCCCCACAAGCAAGCTTGAAAAGTGGATGCTCTGTCCTTCAGCTGGAAAAACCTATCAGTTTATGCCTTTCCTCCTCTGCCTTTGCTCTCCAAAGTACTATTAAAGTTCAAACAAGACAAACCAAGAACAATTTTGATTGCACCAGACTGGCCACACCAACACTGGGTATCCCCTCTTGCGCAGTGTGTCACTGTTGGCCCCATGGCACCTGCCTCAGACTCCTACACTATTGTCTCAGCAGGAGAACCAGATCCTGCACCCTCAGCTTCACACACTGAACCTAGCAGCCTGGCTAATTACCTAATATCTCCTTTGCCATCCCTCAGTAAACCAGTGATGGATATCATTTTAGAGGCAAGGAGGCCTAGTACTAGAAAGTCTTATGCTGAAAAATGGAAAAGATTATGTGCCTGGAACCA
The DNA here is from genome assembly GCF_019279795.1 of Protopterus annectens. NCBI lineage: Eukaryota > Metazoa > Chordata > Ceratodontiformes > Protopteridae > Protopterus > Protopterus annectens. Next base: position 358,334,137 of record NC_056731.1, on the reverse strand, counting down.
ATCTCAAGGGATGAGCACAGCAATGTCCAATTTACCTCAGATTTTTCAATACTTAACTGAGATGCTTCACAAGGGCCTGTCTTCCTCCTCCATCAAAATTCATGCCTCAGCTATTTCAGCTTATTATAACACAGAACCACCCCTCTTCTCTCATCCACTGCTCAAGCAGTTCCTCAGAAGGGCCAAAAATGTACGACCACCCAGGAGCGCTCCAACTTCAGCCTGGGACCTTAATTTTGTATTGGAGAAACTCACTCTTCCTCCTTTCGAGCCAGCTGCTACTGCAGACTTAAAATTCCTTTTTTGGAAAACAGCTTTCCTTTTAGCAATCACTTCAGCAAGAAGGGTATCTGAATTACAGGCCCTTATGGCAGTGGAGCCTTTCATCATCTTTCATGCAGACAGGGTGTCCCTCAGGACCAATCCCTTCTTCATGCCCAAGGTGGTATCCAGTGTGGCCCTTGATCAGTCCATTCATTTGCCAACCTTTTTTCTTAATCCACAGAACAAAGGGGAATGGGTACTGCACTCCTTAGATGTTCACAGACAACTTAGATTCTACTTGGACAGGACTAAACCTCAAAGGAAATCTAAACAGCTGCTAGTGGCATTTGCTGCAGGGGCAGAGGGGAAGGCTATTTCAAAGCAAACCATTTCCAAATGGATTGGCCATTGCATTCATTTCTGCTACAAGCACCATGGAAAATCTATCCCACAGGGGATCAGACCCCACTCAACCAGAGCTGTATCTACCTCTACAGCCTTTCTCAGAGGCATCCCTACCAGGGACATCCTAGAAGCTGCTACCTGGAGTTCTGTACATATTTCCACCAATCATTACCATATGCCAATTTTCTCTAAATCCAGAGCTGGCTTTGCCACTGCAGTCTTGCAGGGCATTATAGCTGATCCTAATGCTATCTAAATTCCTCCTCCCATCCTTAGATTTGGGAATCTACCCAAATGTGATGACTGCAACAGTGAAACACGAAGAACATAGTACAGTTGTGTACACTTACCATAAATGTAGATGATCGAGTGTATTCACTGTTGCAGTCCTGGTTACCCTCCCTCCAGCCCCCTTACTTCTTTTGGCTATACCTCTACTCTCCTTTATTATGCTGAAAAGCTTTTTGGTGTATTTGCTTTTTTGTGTTGGAGGTATATCCTTGTTTATTTATAGATTTAATTGCTTCCCATTAGGAGGGCACCTGACATCTGGGGCAAGAAAAACTGATGTAATGGCGTCGGCTGCATGTTTTATACCGCTGATGTCACGGAAGAAGGGACAGCAACCGATGCAGGACCCAAGACTTTGTTAATCAGGCCGACTGAGGGCAACCTGCCAGCAGATAACCCAAATGTGATGACTGCAACAGTGAATACACTCGAACATCTACATTTATGATAAGTGTACACAACTGTACTTTCTGCGCTATACAACCTACATTTTTCTGTATTCCCCATTTATCTATTGACTTTATAAACCCATGTGTATGTAATCTGCTAACATTCATAGACTCATAGATATTCCAAGGTCATTGAATCATATGGGCATTCACAGCAGTGCACTTTGCCTGTCTCTGAAGGGCAAAAGTCATAGGAAACGTTATTTTCTTTCCTAACTGGCATTTTTCAATTTTTTTTAGCCATTTGGAAATGAATGCTGTAATTCCCTTTCTGGGCACAAGTGGATATTTAAGCACTGTATCTAAGATTGGTAGCACAATAAACAATCTCAACAAGGCACAGGTAAACTAACTTTCATTAAGCAATAGCAGGGAGGTTCAAAGAGGAAGGGAGTTTCCTCTCAGATCCAAGGGCAGTCTAAAAAGGCAGACTGACTATATGCCCCTTCATGTGTTTTCCCCTCCACACGCTGCATACCAGTGAAGCTTTCCCAAAGTCTAAATCTTCACCCCACCCCCTTCTGTGGCAACAGATCATATCAGACCCTTTCTGAGAATCATTCAAAACGTTTACAGCTGGTAGTGAGATTCTCTTCCTCCTTTTAAAGGGATTCCTCTGCACCCATCCAAACAGTCTTCCCTGTCTTATCCTAGATCAGATGTTATCTCTGGGAGTTATAGAGCTTGTTCCCATAGGTTAAATTGAGAAAGGGTTCTATCCAATAATATTTCTGGTGTCAAAGAAAGAGGTAACTTGGAGACCTGTCCTAAACCTTTCTTTTTTAAAACTTTGCATCAAAATCTCAGAATTCAAAATGCTTTCTCTACAATATCTGTTGTCTTTAATTCAATCTCTCAGTTTTCTAGTAAATCTGAATTTAAAAGATGTTTGCCATTACATTCCAATAGTGAAATATTTGACCATGTTTGTTTTTTGTGTGCTTTATCCTTTGGTTTATCTTCAGCTCCAAGGGTGTATACAAAATGCCAGACTCCTGCAGAAACCCACTGTGGGTTGCAAGGAATTAACATTCTTCCATGTATAGATTACTGCCTTACTTTTATAGATTGTTTTACACGTTGCCAAGAATCACTGAATAGAGTAAATAACCCTTTTTTCAGTTTGTGATATCAGGTAAACATAGAGAAATCTCTCATTCCTTTTTCACGGGTTAGTGTTTCTGGGATGTCTCCTAGATACATTCTTCATCATCGCTTTTCAGTCTCAAAACAATGTAGACTTTAAGCGGAACAATTTCTGATATTCTCCAACCAGTACCTGACATATCTCAGGGAACATCATAGCCTGTACAGTTCTCATCATTAATTTGGCCAGAATTCTCATGAGGAAAATTCAATAAATTCTCGAGTCAGTTCGGTCACAATATCAGCACCCCTTCCGATTGGTAAAAAATGAGTTATTCTAGTGGGTGGACCAGTTGCCTCATAATCCAGGTCTCTCCTTCTCCTTTTCAGCCCCTACTCAGTCTGTAAACACCAATCCCTCAGATGGTTGGGAGGATGGCTTAATGGCTAAGGTGTTTGCCTTACAAACACAAGGTGCAGAGTTTGAGTCTCACAAGGGATACATGGCTAGGCTTAAAATGGCTCGCAAGGGCAGTTAGCTTAGTACTAAACTATGAACTATTTTATTTGAGGAGCTGTTTCCAATGGGGTGAAACTTAGAGGTTTGTGGAACAAGCAGGACAGACAGAAGTACGTACATGTCAAAGAAATTATGGCTTTAATAAACACTATCAAATCCCTAAATCATTATTGGTTACCAAGCCTTCTGTCAGTAATCATGGGCAACACCACAGTGATGTCATGCATAAACAAACTGGGGGAACCAGATCTCTCCCTCTTTTCAGACTAGCTGTGTTAGTCTGGTAACTAGCAACACAGCACAGCCTTTCCCTACAGGCTACTTACAAACCATTGAAACAGAATATTGTTGCAGACAAGCTGAGCAGAAAAAGGACAGACCATTACAAATGGGTGTTGGACTCTGGGGTCTTCCAGGAATTGATCCAGCTGTGGATATCTCCTCAAATAGATCTGTTTGTCTCCATTCACAACGGACAGTTAAATAAATTCTATTCCAGGACTCCTTGCTCAAAGGCCTGGAAGACCGATACCTTTTTATTCCCATGATGTGAATGTTTCCGTATGTCTTTTCATCTTTTTCTCTGATAACCAACGTTCTTCTAAAGGTTTGGAAGGACTGTTCCAGAATAATTGTGCCCCCCCCATTTGGCCAAGGCAGCAGTGGTTCTCCCTATTTTTGAAAATGGCCAAGGGCAGTTACCATAAGCTTCTTCACAGGATAGACTTATGCAGGCTACAGGGTTCTTTAATACAACTCAGCCTTCAATTTCTTCAACTCACTGCCTGGATGATAGAATTTTAATACATTTCAGGCATGTGTTTTCTTAGGATGTACAGCAGGTATTACTGCAGGCTAAGAAATCTGCTGCTAGAAAGTCATATTTGGTGAGTGGAAATATTTTCTAGTTGTTTCCATAGTAACAACCATAAACATTTTCAGGCCCAGATGCCTCTGTTTCTATGTTGTGAGAGTTGTTATCCACTGGCCTTCCTTACTTTTCACCTCTCAGCCACCTTTGCTGGTCTGCTTATGGACTCCCCCCCCCTTCTGCCCTGCCTCAAATAACACAGTTTTCTGAAATGAGTTTTACATATTTGGCCACCTAGAAGACATGTTGCTCCTTCTTACGATTTTGTTTTGTACTGACAAAACTTATACTTTTTCCTTTTGAACATGCTCATAAGGCTGATTTGAAGTTCTTCATTTCTTTGACTTCTTCAAGAAGAGTATCTGAGTTTTAGGTTCTTATGGTGATTCAGACTTGTCTAATCTTTCAAAAGTGTATTGTAACTTTGAGAACAAACTCTTCATTTATGCTCACATTTTTTTCACATTTACCTGGGGACAGGTTGTCTGCCTCACTGTTTTCTCCCTCTAAAACAAAAAACAGGGGAGGAAGAATTTTGCATGCTTTGGATGCCCACAGGCAGCTCAGGTACTACACTGACATAACAAAAACCTTCAACAATTCTGATAAAGTGATTATTTCCATTAAGGTAACAAAAAGGGTCAATCAGTGTCAAAACAGATCATTTCCAAATGGTCATCCCATGCTGTTGCCCTTTGTTACTCTCACTGTAACAATACACTTTTAGGCAGGGTCAAGTCCACTGTATTACGGCTTTGGCTACTCCTCTGTTTTTTGGAAAGGAGTGGACTCTAGAAATATACTATACATGATTGCATGCCTTCACTAAGCACTACAAATTAGAAACTTTCTCTAGGTCCAGAGAAGAGTTTATTAGGACTATTTTCCACGGGCTCATGGACCTTGATATTCTTCCTCCTAACTTTCTTTCCAAGCTGATCTAATGATGAACATAGTACAGTTGTGTAAGTAAACTTATCATAACAGATGTTTAAACAGATTACTATTACAGTAGGAACACCCTCCCTCCTTCCCCTTCTTTTATTATATTTTATGCCAGGGTATGAATCTTTAACTTTCACCTGCTCCTTGCACATAGCATACATACCTTAGCAATTAGGATGCATGGAAGGTTCCCTTAAGCTTCAAGCTAGCCTGTTATCATATTCTGGGCAGGATATAACCCATATTACTTAGACTATTGCAATAGTGATCTACTTGAACATCTGCTGTTATGGTAAGTTTACTTATTTGACTGCATTTTCCCTGATCTGTCAGATTATACTTTCTCTTCAGTACTCATCCTCCAGCCCTTTTGCTAGTGAATGTACAACTTTAACGTATGTATGAACCTTAATTGTTTATTTGTTTCATCAGGTTCTCATTTCCGTTTTATTCATTGTCTTCTGCGTAGTGATTTCTACTATAAACACTTGTAAGATATTTACAAATCCCAAAGCGAGAGATGCCCTTCTCTTTGACCCTTCGTACTGTTTGCACTCTACTTTATTTTTGATCTGTCTGTAGCATTACATTACTTTTCTTCCCTTGCTTTGCTGTTTGGTCCACTCTCATTTTTAGGTTCATAGGTAGGTACTAGGCTATCTGCCCAAGGGCATTTATAAGCCTAGCCAGAGTGTGTCGGCTTTCACCGCCCCATTGATTAATTAACTGATCCTCTGTCAAGCAGAGCCAATGAAGTGATCCCAGGGGTGTATTTTCTCTTACCCATCCACTTGTCAAGGTTTCTCTTGAAGAGTGTTAGTGAGGGGCTCTGCCTGATGTAATTTGGAATTTTGTTCCAAAGCATGGGGAGTCTCTGTGACAGGAATCTATCCCTCCATCATGTTCTATTTATTGTTGTGGCGAGGTTTAGCTCACTAGAGTACGTGGCTCGTAGTGAACTGGATTTGTTTAGGTGGAGTATGTCCATCAGTTCTGAGTTGGACATGGCTTTGTAAGTCAGGCAGAGATCACCTCTGAGTAAGCGATATGCCACTGAGTACAGTCGGAGTTTTTTCAGTCGGGCTGCATAGGACATATGTTTGAGGCCATTAATCATCTTGGTGAGGTTCTTTTGTGGTCTTTCCTGCAGTTGGAAGTGTCTTGTGAGGTACATCCCAAATGGGGCATTGTACTCTATGATGGGTCTAATGAGTGACGAGTAGAGGGGCACTATAACCTCTTTATTTCTAGATGCGAACCCTTTAGTAATTAGATGGGCCACATAGAAGGATTTCCTAACTACTTTGGCAATATGGTTGTCAAAGGAGAGATTACTATCTACCTGGGTCCCCAGATCTCTTATTACCGCTTCTGTATTAAAGGGGCTGCCACCTATGTGGTAATTCATGGGTGTTTTGTTTTTCCCAAACGGGATGACTATGCATTTTTTGGCATTTAGCTTGAGGCCATGACTTTGACACCAGGTGTCCATCTCAGTAAGGCCCTTTTGGAGGATGTCCGTGTCAGCCAGAGAGTCAGTTATGGCTCCCAGTTTGCAGTCATCGGCGAACTTGGTTAGCCATAGTCCTCCTGTGTTTGCCTGTACTTCTGAGAAGTATATGCCAAACAGTAGGGGTCCCAGGACCGAGCTTTGTGGTACACCACTTATGACTGGTTTAGAGTCTGACCTGGAGCCCGCTATTCTTTCCGAGTGAGTTCTGTCTGTAAGCCAGTTGGCAACCCATCTCGTGACATATGGGTTTATGTTCAGGCTGGTGAGTTCTTATTACCCAAGTGGGGAATGGTATCAAAAGCCTTGGCGAGGTCAAGGTAGGCTGTGTGAACCACCTTTCCCTCATCTATGGCCTTGGTGACTGTCTCGAAGAAGTCAACCAGGTTTAGTAGGCATGATCTGCCCTTAACAAAGCCAAACTGGGTCAGGTCAAGTGTTTGGAGGTTCCCAATGTCTTTGTTAATGAGTTCCATGATGATGCGCTCCATAGCCTTGCAGACCAGGCTAGTCAGGCTTATGGGGCTATAGTTACCAGGGTCAGTTGTGGACCCTCCTTTGTGGAGAGGAATAACCATTGCTGTGTGCCATTCTATGGGCATGTAGCCTGTGGAGAGGCTGAGGTTGAACAGGGTGTTTAGGTGGGGGGTTAGTTCGTTCTGTAGTTCGTGCAAGATGCAGCCTGGGACACCATCTGGCCCCATTGATGCTGTGTTTTTGGCTTTTGAAAGGGCTGTTTTCACCTGTGCGTCTGTGATTTGTGGGACACTACACTTTTCTGGTATTGTTGTGGGCCCTTTTGGAGGTGAGAAGGGGGTGAAGTTTGCACTGAATCTATCTGCCAGGATGTTGGCAATATCAGTAGATTCAGTATATTTTGTGCTATTTTGCACTAGTTCAGTGCATATCTGTGAGTTGCCACTTAGATTCTTAACATAGCTAAAGAAGGCTTTGTGATTATCTTTTGAATCCTTGGCTATTTTTCTTTCAAAGTTAACCTTGGATGATTTCATGAGGGACTTTAGTTTCTTACTGATACTGATCAGGGATGTCTTTCCTTCTTGGGATTTGCTTTTTTTCTGAACTAATTTCCTCCATCTATTGTATAGCCTGTTTATTGCAGGGGTCCACCAAACTGGTTTCCTTCTCTTAGACGAATGAGTGTTGGTTTTGCTAGGGATGGCACGATCCATGCATCCTTGTAGGTGCTCATAGAGTGCATTTGTAAAGGTTCCTGCATTTTGGGCAGCGTTATCCTTTAGTGTGGGGGCTGTGAAACTTACCACCTCTGTCTTAAGTAAGGTGAAGTTTGCTTTAGAAAAGTTTTTTACTGTGGTTTCCTTAGTTGGGGGTGGTGGTGGGGTGTGGACATCCAGAGTGATTAGTTTATGGTCTGATCTAACCAGTGTCAGGTTGACCTCTGGTGTGGAACACCTGTCGCCCATGTTGGTGATGACCAGGTCCAGTATGTTTTCACTTCTGGTAGGGGAGTTTACCAGCTGATCCAGGGCATTTGAGTTGATGAATTCTAGGCAGCGCTGGGCCTGAGAATTTGTACTCGAGTGGTTTTCCCAGTGAATGGTAGGGTAATTGAAATTGCCCAATATCAGGGTGTTCGGTAGGACCTTCATGTTTTCCAGTGTCTCCAGAAAGGTGGAGTGGTGGTCCTGGGTCATGGAGGGTGATCTGTAGCAGGCCACAATTTGCATTGCAGATTTGCCCAATGTTAGTTGCACATGGATGATCTCAGAGGTATTATGCTGCGCCACTAACCTGGAGGTGTAGGTATCCTTGATGAATATGGATACACTCCCTCCTTTTGTGTTTTGGTCCGTGTTCTGTGGCCGAAAAGTGTGGTAAGAGTTGTAGCCCGGTAGTGCTGGGGTGCTCTGTGGAGCCTTGAACCAGCCTTGAACCAGGTTTCAGTTACTGCACAGATGTCGACGTTCTCCATACTGAGAGTGCTTCAAGCTCGTGCATTTTGAGATTTAAACTCCTGGCATTGAGTAGCATAACCCTCAGTTTTTTGTTAATTGTGCTGTTTACGGAGGTGGGTTTGACTTTTGAGCCTTGCCTAAAAAAGGCACTATGGGAGCAGCAAGAGCCTTGGCCAGTATTCAAAGGGGTGACAGGTGCAAGCCATCTCTTGCGAAGCAACGCAGCTTGTCAAGCATGTCGTCCCAGGCTGACAGACACTGGATCCCCTTTGAATGACACCAGAAGCTTAGCCAATTGTTGAAATTGATAATTTTTTCTTTGTACTGAGGTATCATTCTTGATGAGGGCAGGATGCTACTCAGGGTCAGGGTCATACCAGCCTGGGCTACATGATCAGAGAGCTCTTCCATGTCTCTTTTCATGTAGTTCAGGGAGGTACGTCTCAGGTCATTCAAACCAACATGAACAATGACAGAGTCATATTTGTACTTGTTCTGCAGTGACTTGAGTGCTTGTGTTATGTGGCAGATTCTGGCTGCCGACAGGCAGTTAACAGTAAACCTCTGCTTGTCCAGCCTAGTGAGTGGGACGTCAGTGTGCCTGACTATAGTGTCACCTATTACTTGTGTGTTAGGTATGTTATTTCACCTTAAGGGCTGTGATTGTGCGGCATACTGATTTTGTGTTTTATATGCTGTCTGGTTTAAGTGCAGGTTGTTTGGGTGTCTGCTTTGGAGGTCTCTGATGCTTTTGCAGGTTTTTATTTAGAGCCTCCGAGTACGATTTTGTGTATTTATGTGTATTTTTTTCCAGTGCTGTTTTAGTAGGTCTCTGTGCGGCTGGAGTTGTGGTGCAAGTGTTAACCTTCTCCTCTTGACTGTCTGTTCCAGTCTTGGGTGGAGACAGCTTTGCTTCCAGTTTGGCTGTATAATTGCATCTCTTGCATATGTTAGTGTTTTGTGGTAGGAGGAGAGGGTTGTCTGTGTACATGAGGCACTTGTAACATTGCCTCAGGATACCCAGATTCACCAGCTGGACTGGAGAGTGCACCTGAAGTTGCCCTTTGGTCATGCCTGAATAGTAGGGTGAGCTGCTTAGTTGCTTGGTTGGTGAGGGGTGAATAAAGAGCCTTGCCCTGCTGGGCAATCAGTGTCAGGGTATATTAGTGCTTGCTATTAGGTCTGAGCAAGTGCTGGATTGTAAGATGCTTTTTGAGTGCTTAGGTTGAGAGTTAGACTAGTTTCAAGGGGAAAAACTGATGAGGAGACTTAGTGGAGCCGGGGATAATTTAACCGTAGCTAACCGGCACTGCCCGGTGCGCAAAACCGTGCAAACGCGGTTTTTATAGTAGGGAAATGAAAGAGATAGAAATTAGCCCAAAATGGCCAATAAACTACTAACCTCTGGGCTGGAACCACTCCTCCAGGGACAGATAGGTTGCTCAAAGCTCCCCTCTCTCACAGGTGAACAGAGAAACTTCCTTCTATCCAAGTAAGGTATGGGCAACTCAGAAACTAGTATCACAGCTCTGAATTCAGCACTAGCCTGAAAACTGGACTATACTAGCTTAGAAAGGCTAACGAAAGTTCTTAAAAAATTAAATATATAAATTTGCATTGCTTTAGCATTTCTGTTTCATTCTAAACTATTCATGTTTTACCTGATTTACTGTGTAGCTTACTGTTTCATAAACACAGCAACACACACCTTTCCTTTGCAGCCATTACAGTATTTTGTTTCTTCTGCTACATGCATTGTTTATTCTGTTGATACAAACACATTTGTACCTTTAGGGTTGTCGAGATGAATTTGAATTAAACCATTAATAAACATCCATATGTTTTCAACAGTTATCTCTAAAACCATTTAAAACCATTTTTATAAGGGTCTATGTCAATTATTCGAATGCTTAAAATGTCAAATGTTATATGGTCGAGACCATATGTTCGACATTTCAAGTGTTCGAATGTTGACTTTTAACTGCGCCGTACGATGCAGAATGGAAGAAATTCCCTTTTCCGCAATGAAGTGCGGTCTTAGAGTTGGTATATTTAAGTAAGGGGGTGTGGGGGGTGCAAGGGGGCTTGCCTCCCCCGCTTGCACTGTTAGTGTATGTTTTTCTTTCTTTTTTTTTTTTATTAGATATTCGAACTTCCAAATATCGACCATATGGTATTCGACATTTTGGAAGTTTGAATATTTGACATAGACCCTTTTATAACACATGTTCTAATTCCAGCTCTGCAGTTTTTCCTTGTGTAGCTGCTCAATACAGAGCCTTCTTCTGTAAGCTTTAGCACGCAGTTAGCCCAGTGATGTGTGTAACTGAACACACACATCAGTCTACTCACTCACCCAGTACAGAGACAACTAGAATGACACTGGTGGGGAGGGCCTTGATTTCTGATTTAGAATCTCTTCAGTTTCACACGTTTTGCCCCATGTCTAAAATTACAACTGCAGCTACTTCCTGATGTTTGCTTACACTTTACTGAATGGACTACAGTTTCTTTAATTATTTCATGTAGCCTGTGTAATTACCAAAACTTATTTTTTTTTACCTTTTTAACTAATACCATACCAAACATTAAAGGTAAATAAGCAGTATGTTTTGTCGTAGCCAATTCCAGTCTCTTTTCTTGTACTTTTTCCTTTTAGCTCAGCTATGTTTTGGCTGCAGCTAATGCTTCTTTCTGCCTTTGCTGCATTTTCTGCATATATAAAGGAAAGAACTTGCGTGACAGCCTCTCCTGATTTGAGCAGTTAGTGTTCTTTGTAGGTCATTTGTTATTTCTAGGATTCTCTTGAGTAGCCTCTTGTAAGGCTCAGCTGTTCTACCTCCTTTATTGCTCCCTTTGTATTTAAATATATTTTCAATCTTTCATTCTATAAAACTGTGAAGATGTCAGAGTGACAGAATTCAAACCATAGTCCATTTTCTCTGCTGATTCACATTTTAGGAAGGAATATGTTTCTTCTTTTCTTAGCTGTGGCAGAAAAGTCATTATCTGCAAATATGTGAATCTCTCACTTTCTGAAGCTTTCATGTCTATCATTGCTTAACAAGACTGTTGTCTTATAGCCGATAAGCTGTAATTTTATTAGAACTGGTCTAGGCTTCTTTCTTGACTGTGTTATTTCCACAGTATAGACTGCCCTTTCGAATGTTATCACACATTGGGGAAGACCTATCTATCCTTGGAATAATTTTGATGTATAAACCAAAAAATTCTCCTCCAACCTCTCTGTGATTCCTTTGGACTGCAAATTGCCCCTTCTCAACATATATCCTCCATATCAATTTTTTTTTCTGGAAGTACTTCTTGGTTTGCCTTCACATTGGCAATTTTAACTTTAACGGCACTTGTGTCTTCTTTCAATGATTGTATTAGAACTGAGTAGTTTGAAAACACATTTTGCATGTCCTCAATTCTTTTCTTACAGGATTTTGCATAACCTTAAAGCATTCTGTTGAGTTGAACTATTTTACTATATATCTTACCTGTGTTTTGTCTTCTGTTAGTGCATGTGCCATGGCTAATCTGCATTTTATTTATTTTTATTATGGAATATTTTCTCAGTTTGCCACATGATTCTATGCAAATGAAATTTTTTAAGCATTTCTCCTTTATAATGGCATACCACTGACTTTTACTCCAAAGTTAGTACCATTAGTCTCATTCTGCATTGCAAAAGTCAGTAAATTCCCCTGTTTAGCCAACTAGGTTAGGAGATGAGCAAAGAGTATATACTGAAAATCCCAAATTTCTAATTTCTGGGCATAATATTCTTAGTATTTTGACTTTAAGGAAAAAAAAAAAGATTTTCTCTTCAGACTTGTTAACATCCCAGGGTCCTCAGTTCTTGCGCTTTTAACAAGTTTTATAGAAGCTGTGCATTTTGCTGCCAGCTGTGGGAAGCATACCTCTCATCTGTCCAGATTTTGCCTCATATTTTTGGAATGTTCCTCTTAAAAGTAGTGGTTTTCTGGAAAATCACTGAGGATTGAAGTCGATAAATAATGTCAGACATTCCAGTTTCAGACTTCATATCTTTCAGAAAATAAATGCTAACACAAATCCTGCTATTCTAGCAACTTTATAAGTTTATAAGAGCAGTATTTAAAATCTGTCTCTGTTTTTAGGCCTTTGTCCCCCCCATTATTTTAGGCTTTGTCAACAATTCATGAGCTAAGAAGATGGGAGTTATGGGGAAGTGTAGCACAGCTGTTAAGGAAGAGCATGTAGCTGAGGGTTTAAGAAATTTAGAAAAATTACCAGATTAACACTAGCTGATATGTGAGGTCTAACCCAAAAAATGACCACCTAATTCCTTACCTCAAATATTGTTAACAGAAGCAATTTAGGAATGATGAAACTTACAAAGAATGTTAAAGCATAAAAAAGTTTGGGTCCTGTGGTAGGGATGTAAGCTTCACACAGAATTTCTTTGCTCGTTCCTCCCTTCCCAGCATCATTCGAAATATACACACTTGAACTTTTAGAAATTTCTGTCCTAGTCTCAACAGAGATTGCAGTTTTGTGGCCAAATATGTAGCTAGAAACCTGTACTTAGTAAGATCTGTAGCCAACAAAAATGAAAAAAAAAGTCTGTTCCCACTGCTCTGTTTGGCCAATGGTTGAATAGAGGAATGATAAATTGTGCCAACCTCTTGTTTCATGTCACTGGCTGGTATAGAAGAAAAACTGATGTAGGATTCACTGAGGGACAGCATATTCCTCCCATGTCACTTTGTAGTTGTCCCTAGTGAGGATTGCTGGGCTCCTATTTCTTCTTTGTTGCTTTTTTCACTAAAGCTGTCCTCTGTTTAGATGATCATTGTTTCTTCAACTGTATGCATTTTTGAGCTGGTGGAAGATCTGCATTATTTTGATAGAGCAGTTGAAGATTGTATACTGCCAGGTACACTAAGTGTGCACTGTAGAGATCATTTTTTATTTTTCTTGGTGCTTTTTGAACCTGTGCTTGCCAACCATTAAGGCCCCCCCCCCAATTCAGACATAACTATTCTTTCCCTTTCCTGAGAGAGGGATACCATCCAGACAGCTATGAGTGTGCTTTTTGCATCCATCTACATCTGCAAGCATTGCTGGGGAAATGGGACACTCCTTGTCACAGCCACATCAGTCTAGTTTACCTCACTCATAGGTTCATAGGTAGGTACTAGGCTATTGGCCCTAGGGCCTATACAAGCCTAGCCAAAAAAGGTACCCTGGCTTTCGCCACCCAAGAAAATAATTTTCCTATGCTTCTGTCGAGAAGAGCCACAGAAGTGATTCCCGGGGTGAATTTCCTATTACCCATCCATTCATCAAGATTTTTCTTGAAGAGTGCTAATGAGCTCTGTTTGACATAGATAGGTAGTCTGTTCCAGAGTATGGGAAGTCTCTGGGACAGGAATCTGTCCCTCCAGCATGTTCTGTTTATTGTGGTGACAAGGTTTAGGTCCCTAGAGCATGTAGCTCATAGAGATTGGGATTTCTTTAAGTGGAGCATGTCCAACAGCTCTGGGTTTGACATAGCTTTGTATGTTAGGCAGAGATCGCCTCTGAGTAGGTGATATGCGATGGAGTAAAGCTGGAGTTTTTTGAGTTGGTCTGCGTAAGGCATCTGTTTGAGGCCAGTAATCCTCTTTGTGAGGTATTTTTGTGGCCTTTCCAGTTGTTGTAGATGTCTTCACTCAGACTGAAACCTGTAAGAGACCTACTCAGCTAATGCATGACCAAGGACACATGTATTCCACAAACTGAGTAAGTCTGTCTTATCCTTCAGACTAGGACCTAGAGGACGACCTATGTATTTAGTCCCAACCAGTGGACACACCCTCCAGTCAGCAGCCCGCATCATTCCTAGCAATAGCTGTGGAGGCATTTTCCCCTTTGTTCTAACTCTGCTGTAACCCTTCTTCATAGGAGGTTACTAGGCTATTGGCCTTAAGGCCCTTATAAGCCTAGCCAAGAGTTTAGCCCATGTTTAGACAAATCAACACCCAATGCCCCTGTCCAGCAGGGACACGGGTGGAATCCCAGGGGTATATTTTCGGTTTCCCATCCACTTATCTAGGTTGCTCTTAAAAAGGGGTAAAGAGGTATTGTGCCTGATGTGGAGATGGAATCTATTCCATAGATGAGGGAGTCTCTGGGACACAAATCTGTCCTGCCAACAAGTCTTGTTGATGCCACAGACCAGGTTGAGGCCGCACGTGTGGGTGACTTGAGTGGAGCTTGACTTGCGGATATGTAGCAGTCCCATCAAGGTGGGGTCCGTGATCGCCTTGTATGCCAGACAGATGTCACCTCTGAGGAGTCTGTATGAAACTGAGTAGAGGGATAGGGCTTTTAGCCTATCTGTGTATGGTAGATGTTTGAGGCCCTGGATTCTCCTGGTGAGGAACCTCTGTGGTCTCTCTAGCTGCTGCATGTGCTTTGCGAGGTACATGCCGAAAGGGGCATTGTACTCAATAATGCTCCTTAAAAGGGAAGAATACAGGGATGTTATAACCTCCCTGTCCATGGATGAGATACCCTTACTTACGAGGTGGGCCCTGTAGAAGATTTTCCATACAACGGAAGCAACATGGTGGTCAAAAGTCAGTTTGCTATCAACCTAGGTGCCCAAATCCCTCACAGCTAATTGTGTGCTTAGGATGTTATTAATGTGTTAATTTGTGGGGACGTCACTCTCCCCCAAGGGAATAATGATGCATGTTTTGGTATTCAGCTTGAAGCAATGTTTCTGGCACCAGTCATTTGTCTGAGTGAGACCCTCTTGGAGGATGTCCACATCATTAGGGGAATTGATGACAGTGCACAGCTGGTGGTACCATAGGCACCACATCACCATAGAGAATCCAGTCCCCCCCCCAACATTTGCATGCTGCCACCCATAAATACCCTCAAAGCTACCATCACCAGGTTGGATTCCAAGTCTACATTCCCCAGTCAGTGGCTTTCTGGAGCACAGTAAGACTGGAAGCACTATTACCTCACCATGGTATGGATGAGTCAGTCCTGCCACTCACTCCCCCCTCTGTCTTCTGGCTCCTGAACTGCTACTTAAAGTTGAATTATCTGGGATATAGTCAGGGCTTTGTTCCTTTGCATCTGAGAGCCAGGCACAAGTGAAGACTGGGTTTGATCCTGAGAGGCTGACAACAAAGGGGAGTGTGTAGTAATGCATTATTCTCTACTGCTAATGAACACATGAAGGGGTCCTTCTTTTCTTTCATTATACTGTTGTTTGGTGAGTGCCTTGTTCATATCAGGTAAGGAGGATGTGTAGACAGAATGTCACCAGTTGGCATGTCTTGCCTGCTTGCTGCAGTTTATAGTGGTTCCTGTGCGTAGTGCTACTAGCTCATTTTTGAGGTGCCCGTTAAGTGCAGAAAGGCTTTGCATCCTTTCTAGACGAGTTAGGCCTTTGATTCTCTTCCCCAAAAGACCAAACCTGTTTTTATGGCAGTGCCTTAGCTGACGTGTCTGTAGCCTGAACATATCTTTAAATGGGTATGTGGTGGCATTCTTTTAGAAATATATATGAAAAGGTTGACTTTTACTTTCTCTTCAAAAATGTCAAAACGTTAAGTAAGGAATGAGTATTTCAGATGCCTTTGACATACTGCAAAAAGGCATAAAGAAGAAAAGCGAATGTGTTTCTAGCTCCTTGTTTACTATATTGAGCAAGACAGCTATTATATTCAGCTAGTTATTGAGGAAACTCTTATTACTAACCTTTTTCAGCACTTTGAGGATAATCCTTTACATGTTGTGTATATATTTAATCACACAGGACCTTTTTGTATCCAGGATAAGCTAATATTTCTTGTATTGATCAAGGGCACAACAAATGGTTTAAGCTTTTCTCTTGGTAAGATCATCAACACTTTGTAGCTTAAATAGTATGTTTTTGTGAATTGTTGACAAACGTAAGATGCATTTGTCAATGGTCTGGAGACTTTTTCTGTTTTGTTGTCTCCTTGTGGGAGGCACTACGCTTTGGGAAACTTGCATCCTTCTAGGTGCATAATACCTCTTTCCAAGAGATTTATTGCAAACAGCTCTTTTTTCTATTGGTTTGCAAGTGGCTTCATATGTTTTATTTTGTTTGTCTTTCTTATCTGTCTGCATATTTGCATGGAGTTCCACCAACCGTTATTGTCTCCTCCAGTATTTCATTTTCTCGCATCTGGGCTGTTATATAGTATATTAATCCACCTGTAACCCCCTTTCCTGTGCATTAATAGGCAGGATATTTTCCCTGGCTTCTGACCATACCTCGTTCTTCACCAACTTTTTGGGGTGGTGTGGTGTTTATTCTCTTCTCCTTACACCTCATATTCCATGTCTTTTTTATGTTGTTCCCATTATTCTTTTTACCAAGCTACCCTCATTGTCATTTAACCAACTTTTACTCGCCCATGCTTCTGTGATTCTAGCAAAGTCCTCCTTTTCCATCCTGAATCATTACCTGCTGCTTCCTCCTCTTCCAACCATAACTCCTTGCATCGTATAACATGACCCAAATACACCTGAATTACCTTTGCTTGTTTTTGTGATATGTTCTGTTTTTCTGCTTCTCCTTTTACCTCATGTATGTAACTATCTAAATTATCTTTAAATGAGCCCTTTGCCTTCAGTGATTTGCTGAATGTGACCACTGCCCTGAGTCTGCAGGATGTAGATGAAGATTATCTTTTTAGGGACTACTTGGCAATTAGGCCCTCTCTCGAACAGTTATGTAACACAAGCTTGACCCCAGGAGAGAAGTGGCTGAAGCTTTTCAAAGAAGGGCCTGAACTGACTACACTCTATCCGGTAATTGCTAGGGTTTTATCTATACCACCCTCAAACGCATTTGCAGAAAGAGTTTTTTCACTGGTGAAAGGTAAATGGACAGATGTCTTGAAACCGATGTAGTGTGGACTTGTTAAAAGCTGAACTCATGATGAGTGTAAATTACTGGATGAAATGTTGTGACTTTTACTCAAATATTATTTCAAATCGGGCCCTTCTTCAAGCCATAAAATCAAATTCAAAATACACTTTTAAAAAAGTGATTTATTATCACGTAATTTTGTGTTTTCTTTGTTTAGCATTAATTTGTACTAGGGTATGTAGTTTTGTGTTCTTTGCTTTAGCTTTAATTGACAGTCTTAATTTTATACTTGGCTTGTATGTGGTATGTAGATTTTTTAAGTTTTCTTTCTGAATAGCAATGGATGGTTTATGAATTTTACTTTTTAAATAAACAAGTGTCTGTTTAATGAGTAGTGTGTTTTTAATTCCTTTAAAGTTTATTGTTACAACCGATTAGTGTGTGTGCAGTAATAGTTCACTTCATTTAAATGGTTTGAGTTTTCAGTATGCTGTAATGTCACAATGTTGCATCCATAACTAATACTGCATCTCCTTTAACAACTCTGGTGATGTCGTGGTGGGGGTGTGGCCAGTGTCATGTTGGCCACACCCCTATCATGTTGACCACACCCCCATGTCCCACTTTGCCCTTGTTAAAAGGTGGCAACCCTGATGTATACCTACAATGTTTATTTACTTCTTTGACACTCCATCCCTCTTTTTATATTTGTTTAAAGTTATGATCACTGAAATGCAACTTCTCAACTCAGCCCTGACAATTGTTTACCTTCCCAGACTAAGATGGATCTTTTGGATAGGACTCTAGACAATTAGTTGGCATATCCCAAGCAATGCTGGCCTTAGCTGAAACGGTGCCCTAGGCAAAGTACTGCTCTGGCGCCCCTTAAGCCCCACCTACACCATACTCAAGGAACACTCCTATTTGAGCCACGCCCACAGATGGGTCACTCCCACAAAAACCACTCCAGTTCTTTCAGTGTTTAAATGCATGAAAAATCAGTCATACTGTAACAAACACCTTGTAGTCTAAAGTGGTTGCATAGGGTGACCATCCCCATGACCCAGCACTAGGTGCATTGGCTGGAGCAGTCTAAGGTGGTTGCAGAGGGTGACCATCCCCATTACCCAGCACTAGGTGCATTGGCCAGAGCAGTCTAAGGCAGCTGCAGAGGCTACACATGCTGCACCACAGCTGAATCTGCAGAAATAGGAGACAAAACTAGGATTTCAATTTTACATGCTAGACAGTGACATACTGTATGTACACCTCACCACCTGTTGGAGCTGTTCATGTAAACCTCCTTGTCACCTATGCTGCTGTACAATACAGTGGTCATTAGTCTCTCTCACCTCCCATTGGTGCCGCAGCTCAGGGTGATACTTGTGCAGGTCACTATATTGATACTTTTTCACTGCTTACCAGTGCAGGTGATTCCAATGGCATCACTCACCTCCCTGGCAAGCTGGTGTCAAGCATCTGTTTCATATAATGGGCCATCACAATGACCCAGCAGGTTCTCCTGATAATCCATGTATAGTTTATACAGGAAAATGTTTGTCTCCTGGATGAAGCAGGCAGGAGTCCTGCTGAACCAAGCACCTGAAGAGGTCCTGTCCACTCAGCAAGTTAGTACAAGGAGAAAAAATGACAGCCCCATGTGCACAACAACATAGCATAGACAATATGCAACATGAACATCCTGGCAGCAAGAGTAAACTTTGGAAAGTATCTAACACAGACAGTTGGCTCTATGGGCTACCCAATGAATGTGCATGGGCATAGTGTGCATGTAACATACTAGTCTTGGAATGTGCATGGGCATAGTGTGCACGTGACATACTAGCCTTGGAATGAACATGGGCAGGTGTGGTAATGCTTGTTTGTAGGTAACTAAAATCGAGTATAAAGAGGTGAACAGTGGTAGCCTCTGTGGTATATATCCATCTCTTCACAACATTCAGTTTAGATACCTGGACTGAGTATTTCTGATGCCATTTGACTTGCTGATGTTCAGTAGGTCCATCTGTAACTTAACCCACTACAGACTTGTGATGCCTCCAGGCATTTCTGAGTTACATCTTACTAATGCTTCTAGATATCTAATACTGGTTGTTCATATTTGCATTAATATTCCAAAACCACGCTATAAACAGTGTAATAAAATATTTGATCTTAAAGCTTACGTGATGGCAAATACAATTGTATTTATGTTTCTGTCTGTCTAATACAGCTAAAGAGATACTGAATATTATTTGTGTACTATTTATTTGTATTGTAATTGTTTTCTAAATATATCAACATTCAAGTGACACAGACAGAACTACTAAACCTCATACAAAGGCACACAGTTGAAGAAAATGCTGCTGGCAGCATCTGTCTTGTCTGAATGTTTTCTCATATACAGCAAGCTGCTTATATAACATTACAAAAAAGTTAATATTTACTGTGTTTATTGTAGCTTATAAAAGCCAGTTTAGACCTAGAGTCAAGTGATTGCTACCACTATGCAGAGTACTTTGTGCTGACTAATTTACCATTTACAGTTTTCTAGAAACATAAATATTCCACAGATAAGAACATATGTTTGAACTGTGAGGAAATAACTTCATTGTTTAAAGGCTCAGGCCACACCCATTGGGAGTTAAAAGTACAAACTCAAAAGAGCTCCACTGGTGGTAAATGAGATATAATCGTTGTTGTAATTGCAAAGTCCCCTTGCTTGTCTATTCTCCTGCGAGTTAATACTGTTAGCATACACATTTATGTATGAGTATTTGTAGAGCCTCTGCTTTTGTGAGCAAATGAAGGACAAATAGGAATGGATCTTTCGTAGCTCAAAAAGTGAGAGACAGGTCACCTAGGAGAATCTGGTAGGCTACTGGGTGTAAACAGAGTTGCTGTAATCTATAGGGGTAGTTGAAGGATTTCAGGCCTTTAATTTTTTATGTAAAAATTTTTAAGATGACTTATATGAATGCTGAAGGTATTACCCTGAAAGTAACAGGGTCAGGTAGAAGTACTACTGCTGTGTTACTCCACAGCTTGTCTGAATCTTTCAGTGTAATAGAATTTCCATGTTTACCACAAGTAGTTTCTGCCTTTGATGTTGCTTCATCAGATATTCTGTGATTCTTCAGCACAATGAAGGTAGACATCAGTGTTGCAGATACCATAATATATCCAGTTAATATTTCCCAGCAGAACTGCCTTGGGAGTGTTACTGTTAGTATGTGGATAATTAAGCTACGGTTCTGTCAGGCTTTAATCCCTCTCAAATGACTTGAGTCATAGAGTATGTGCTGTGTAAACCTGAATACATCCAGCCTTTTTTATATTCTTTTTTCCTGCTTTCTGTTCTTGTTGACAATCAACCTCTGCCTCTATGATCATTGCTATCATTGAGGCATAAAATGGTCAAAGAAGGTGTCTTTTTGCAAGTAACCCTGAAGGATTTTTCTGATTTCTGGTTCTAGCCTCACCCTTGGTGGTTGACATTATGCGTTCGCGCATTGGCAAGGGCCTGTGACATCTTTCTGTCTGTATACACATGTTCCCCATACCTCCATTATGAAGACTACCAAGCAAAAAAGAATTGAAAGGCAAACTACTTACGGCCAGCCTATAACACTGTATTCCATACATGTGTAGGTGCTGACATTGCAGCAGGCCAAAGTGCTTCACTCCCATTCAGGACAAGTGAGCACATGCTGGCCATTCACTCACTCTGTCACTGGTACCTTCAGCATCAGGGTTGTCAGTTAATCCTATATACTCTGCTTCCTGAGGCTGTGACTTGTATTTAATATAACTTGCATTACCATAAAGTAAAAACTATGCCCCAAGTTTGACATGACATGCTTGGTTAAAGGACTTTTTACACCACACACACACACACACACACACACACACACACACACACACACACACACACACACACACACACACACACACACACACACACACACACACTCTCCTTACCTCAGCCTGCATAAAAATTGAGCTTCCTTCCAGACCAGTGCAGCCTGCATAAAAATGGAGCTTCCTTCCAGACCAGCGCAGCCATGAAATTTGTCTGCTAATTTTGTTTGCTATACCTATGTCGCTTCACAGCAAGACGTTGTCCCGTTCAATTCTCAGCTAGTGTCTTCTGTGTGGAGACATGCGTGAATGGGCGTACCTTCGTTGAAGGTTGTGCGTCAGGGCTGGTAACTCGGCACGTAAAAATCCACTACCAAACATTAGCGGACCGGAGTTCCGCTGTGGCGACCCCTAACCAGGATAAGCCGAAAGACGCAACAACCTACCGAGTCTGAGTGGGTGGTGAAATTTTGGATAAGTCTACAAAACTGATGGGTGTTACTTCTTAGTTAATGTAACCACAGAAGGACATATAATTATTACTGTTTATAAAGTTTTTTTTCTGAAGCTACCTTAAGTCTACAGCACTAAGCTTAAAGTGTTCTACTGTGACATTTAAATAAAGCCCAAAATAATCCACATAAATTCTGGTCTACCCTAAAATTACTCTTGCAATTCGGTCAACAATCAACGCCAATCCCATTAGTGGCTAACATTCAAGATAGTATAGCTACACAATTTAATTCATTCTTTAGTACCGCAATACTTTCTCTTTCCAAAAACACCTGCAACTCCCCACTAACTGTTTCTACTCTTCCTACTACTCCTAAAGAAACTAAGGATGCTTTTTACTTCAAGCCCATCCAAACTAACACCATAAAAAAGGTACTTGGTAAACTTAAACCAACTGGTCTTGGCTGCATATCACACACTCAGCAAAACAAAATGGAACCTCACACACACACACACACACACACACAAACACTCCTTACCTCAGCCTGCATAAAAACAGAGCTTCCTTCCAGCGCAGCCTGCATAAAAATGGAGCTTCCTTCCAGACCAGCTCAGCCTGCATAAAAAAACGGAGCTTCCTTCCAGTACATGAACACATCAGCCTGCATAAAATGGAGCTTCTTTTCCACGCTCTTTTGTGTTTGAATGTTAGTGTGCAATGCACGCATGGGTCCTATAGGTCTTACTGCTGTAAAATTGTGGGGGGGGGGCGCTCCCTCCCCCTCGCTCTATGGTTCCGGTGCCCATGCGTGGTTGGTGAATCGTGCTTTTAATTACAGAAGTGGGGGAGGGTGCAGTGCTACAGCTGAAAAGTGGAGAGAAGTAAAGTTTAAGTTAACTCAATTTGCACCCTTTATGATGCTGGCATTTACGGCGCCCTAGGCAGTCACCTGGTTCGCCTATGCCTAATGCCGGCTGTGATCCCAAGAAAGAAGGATGGATAACACCAGCTGTAATGGATGACTCATCATGTACCTCAAGATGAATGTTGGGTTTGTGCAGCACTCCATGTAAGGGATGACCATTTTCATTCCCCATTGCCACATGACTTCAAGTGAACATGCTGTGTAGAACTTTAGACGTAAGACAATATCAGTTCTGAGTCACCTGACAAGCTGATTTCAGTTATGGCTTTAAGCTAAATGCAGCCCAAATACACTGTCCTTTGCCCCTGAAGAGACCCCTGTAAGGAATTAACTTATTCTGTGGATTATTTTGTGAGCAAAATAAGTTATAGTGGCACTTGCAAATTGTTGTGTGCTGACTGTTTTTTTTTTTTTTTTTTTTGTAGAAGAAAAACTACGACATTACTTCGCTAAGAAAGTGAAAAATGTCAAAAAGTACAAATAAATAATTTGTCCTTTATCATGAATGTCATCAGTGGTGGCCCAATGCACACCAGTTACAAATTAAATGTGCTACTGGGCATCAGTGATATTCCATAGTTTATTTTCATTTTCAAGTATTGCTTTATTATCAGGGCTGATAATGATGTTGTATTTCTCTTATACGTCAGGATGGATGTTTACTTTTGGTGCAACAAAATATTACTACCTAAAGGTATTATGTAATTTATGTCACAAGCTATGTATCTTAAACTGGAAGTGTATATGCTTAATATATGTACACAAATCTGGCTGGATATCCTAACTTTTCAACCTCTGAGCATTAAAAGTTATAGCGCTAGCCTTTAAAAATCATAGCGGAGGGTCAGAAAGAGGGGTACTTTCTTATTTTTAACAGTATAAGGTCTTAATATACTAGCTTTTATATAGTTAGTTGTAGTGAATCTTTGCATATTCTTACTTAATGCCTAAATCATAGCTGTTGAGAAGTATGCTGGATATGCCTTTTTAATCATCTGAGCACCAAGTGAATTGGCAGCGGTAACATCTTTGTAAAGCTCCATAGAGTTGTTTGGATACAGTTTGGTCATTATAACTGAGGCAGTTTGTTGCATACGGTATAGAGGTGATGGTGTAGGAGAGGAGACCTTTGTTTTATCCTACAGAGCAAACAGGTGTTAAGCATGTTGAGCCAAACCCAGTGAATGTAGTATTCATCTGAAACATTCATATTTTCTGCGGATTGCTTTTCTTTGGGATAGAGTTATTTCACTGCACATCTTGATAAGTTCAACATTAATCCTGATAATGATCATAATGAGTTGAGTATGACTCATTACACTCTGCTGTAACTCGGGGAGGCAAAGAATGGATGGAGGAGTTTGCAAATGATGTCCCACATAGCCCCAGGGCCCAAAAAAAAGCCAGGCTTCATCTTTAATGTATCAACATGTTGTGTTTCACATCATGCCAGGATAGCTGATGTGAATGCTTTTATCCAATCATTTTATGGTGTGGTAACAAATGGGCATTTGGGGGTCCATAAAACAGCTAAAACTTTTACAAGCAGTCAGCATTTTTGATGTGGCTTTCAAAAGGCACTTTAGTATGGTGAGACAGATTTTATGTAGCAGTTTAGTCATTTCCTGGATTTACTACTACTGAAATTTAAACTAGAGTTTTTCTCATGGAATTCAGTACAATATCTCCACAGTCTGATCATCATTCAGGGAGGAAGTGTTCATGCCCTGTACACCCTTGCACAACAAACTAAATTTTGCGTGTTGGTGCTGACTTTTTGGACTGTAAATTTCATCATAATGTGTTTGCTTGCTCAACCCTAATTCTAGCTATTGATAACTATTGTACTACATAGTTATATATATGTGTAAGTTTGCCTCCACATATGTGTGTGCATTTGTAACATTTATATTATGCTTGTATGCTAATTGTAAATGTATATATGTAGACACACGCAACACAGACATACGTGTGTTTGTGTATTGATGTGGTTGTAGTCACAAATATAGAATAATCAGAATATTGAACAGTCCGTGTATTAGTGATGCTTGCTTTGGTGATGTGATGTGTGTGTGTGTGTGTGTGTGTGTGTGTGTGTGTGTGTGTGTGTGTGTGTGTGTGTGTGTGTGTGTGCGCGCATGCACATGAGTGAGATCTCTGTGGAACAGGGAGTGGGAATTTGCCCTTTCCACAGTGGGGTGTGATCTCTGATGATCTCTGAGTTGGTATATATAATTTGCAAGGGGTGTAGGGCACAGGCCCCCCCCCCCGGCATAATATATATATATATATATATATATATATATATATATATATATATATATATATATATATATATATATATATTATTGGTCTTACTGTTTTTAGAGCAATTAGTTTTGTATTCAGGATTTTTTTGTTTTGGTGTTTGGAAATACACACATGTTTGGTTGACATTTTCGTGGTGAAAAAACATTGGTGAAATAGTTTGTCAAGTTGCATTGTAGCTGATTTGACAAAAGATGACTATAACGTAATTCATTATATTCAGTCTTCCTTTGCAAATATGTGGCCGTGGATTTAGTTTGCTAGGGCTGTGGGGTAAGAGCAGCCCTGCGCATGTAAAATACCTTTAAATGCTGTATTTTGTGCATGCATGTGTGTGTGTGTGTGTGTGTGTGTGTGTGTGTGTGTGTGTGTGTGTGTGTGTGTGTGTGTGTGTGTGTGTAGAGCAATGATTGCCTATGTAACTAAATTGTTTACATTTCTGATCATTTTGTTGTAGTTCAGTTTAGTGCATGGATGAACAAAAATAAGTACATTGTTTAAATGTGCAATTATGTGGTAATTGCACTGGTGATAAATAGTAATATATCCCTGCACATACATATATCTATAGACACACACAGGCACACACCACACTCACGCAAACAAAGGCATATTTTATCTCAAGGATTCATAAAGAACCCCACTGCTTGCTTCAAGAACTGCAGTAAAAAGACCCTGTCTCTGCAATGCAGATGTCTCTGAATTGCCATTAATTACTGCAAATGCAGATCAGCACTTCCTGTTGTAGTTAACAGGAGAAGTGACCACATTGTGTTAGCACATCACCTCCTCATTTACTCTCACACACACACACAATACACATTGTCAAAAACACACACACACACACACACACACACACACACACACTCACACTCACACATTCACACACACACACTCACACATTCACACACTCACACACAGACACTCACATATATATATATATATATATATATATATATATATATATATATATATATGGGTCTACTTCTAGAGAATGAATTTACACTTACCCGAATTTCCGTTTACCGAGATGAGAACACCGAACTATCACAAAACCAAAACTGTACATTACCAAATTGTTTTACAGGGAATAGAGACACTTGGCCAATGTTGAACCAAAAACACACCTCAGTATGTCAATCCCACCCAGATGGGGAGCTGTGCCCCCCCAACTAAATATACCAACTCCAGGATTGCACTACAGGGGGGAAAATGGCAAATTTCACCATGTTGGCCAAATGTCTCCATTCCCTCTAAAAAGAAATGTGGTAATGTGCAGTTTCAGTTTTGTGAAATTAGTTGTCTCGGTAAACTAAAATTCGGGAAAGTGTAAATTCAGTCTATAGAAGTAGACCCACATATATATATATATATATATATATATATATATATATATATGAGTGTGTGTGTGTTAAAAATGTAAATATTGTATATTTAAGGTATTAAGTATTCCCCTGAAGATTAATTTGCACATTTTTAGATGTTTAACAAGCCTCAAAGACATTCCAGAAGAGGGAGAAGAGAGTACAAAATAAAGGAGCAGGGCATGGCTGAATGAATGGTTACATAAAGCACGTTTTTAGAAAACAAAATTGACATATTTTGGGGTGATTCAGAACAAGGTTTAATTGCAGCTTAAAGGAAACAGAAATGGCCGACTAAACTTCAGGAAATTGCTGAGTGATCACTTTAAGTGGTTTATGCTTAGCGACCTTGTTGGCTGAAGGCATAATAAAAAAAAAATACACTGCTCAACACTGCAGACTTAGGATTCTGGCATAGCTTCCCTGTTAATGCTGCTTGTGTGGGAAGAGCATAGCTGTTGTGGTAGTACATACATTTTAGAATGCCCTTTACAATATAGTATTTTTTGTTTTATTCTTATTATCTTGCCTGGCCATATGCCAAGCTGTTGTCTTCACATTCCTGTCACCCTGATGCCATTAGTGTCAAGATGCTAGGATTAATGTTTTGCACAGTCATGAACAGTTGAACAGATCCACCTTGTATGCTGAGCACACCAGGATGACCCAGCTGATTAATCAGTTATGATGGCTGTATCTGGAATACTTTTTCTGAATCTAATTTTGCAACGTGATATAAGCTGAACATCTTGATGCATGCCAACACTGTGCTAAGTGGATGATTTTTCAAATGTCAGTCAGACTTTTTCCTGGCTTGATTAGTTATAATAATCCTCCAAATTCCAAGCTTTATTTTCCTCTTAACCTTATGCTTTCCAAATACTTGTAATAAATAGCAGTGGGATCGGACCGCAAAGCATAAAGTGCAATATAGACTTCAAAATAATTAAAAGAAAGTGCTGGTTTAAACATTATTACTAATGCTGTGCTATGTGATCTGCCGTTGTAATCCTCTAGAAGGGATTTAGTATTGATTTTAGTAAATAGCACTAAATTCATACAAACTGTCATATACTCACTAAACAACTCACTAGTTAGTGGCAGAACATTTAGGATACATGCCTGTCAACTGACACTGTATTAAAATAAAGTTATTATACTGATAAGATTACTGCCTGAATGTGGTTTTATAATGGCCTCTAACTTGTTGTGTTATCAGACTGTTAACCCCTTTGAGAAAAAGACCATTTAAAAAAGTTCTCAGCATCACCAACTGCATCTGATAAGTCAAGACTCTAAAACACAAATGACTAAATGGTGTCCCTTGGAGGAGGCAGATAAATAAGGAGGAAGTGGCTTTGTGTATGGTTTCAATTTACTGATTGTTTGGTTTCATCTGTTGTGGCTTGAAGAGCTGTCTTGGAACTTCTGATATCCTTCCTTTGCTTAATTACAAGCAGGTTCCAACATTTACTACTGCAGTCTCTGAACTGTTTTCCGAACTGACATTCCTACGTACTGTTAATGTTTTTGTAGTGCAGTGCAGTTTCTCATATTCCATTAAAAGGATATTGTGGTTCTTGTAACTTCTGCTCAGCTTTTTCTTTGTATTGTTTGGAACATTTAACAACTAATATATCTTGCTTGTGAAAATACAGCTGTCATATTCCTAGATAAAAATAAGGCTGTGAGACTGAACTGCACAGAAAAATACTTCAGTGACCTCTTACATGTGCATTTGCTTCATATGCTAATTAAGTTTCAAACCATTCTCTACTGTAACAGGTGGGTTGGGATTTCCATGTTATGGTGCCCACAGAAAGAACATACTGCTTCCAAAGATAAAGCTACATCTGTGTTTCATTTCTGAGTATGTACTTCTGTTAAGGCAGTAATTAATTATGAATCAAGTAGTGTAGTTTTCTGGTTTTAGTTTCTGCTCGTTTTAATCTTTGCTGACCTTTGTTATATAACTGAGTCCTTGGTTCAATGTTATAAATGGGACTAATTTTCTTTGGTTGACAGATTTGTTTTATATTCTGTACTGTATACTGTGCTGGTGTGATATGTCAAGACTAGGACATCAGCATAAATTCTAAGCTTCTGTTGCTAGTAAAAGTGTAAATTAAAAGCCAACATTTATACACTAAAGAGACATTTTTTTTCTTTTCAACATGCTTCTTGTTGAGTCCCTGAACCTTTTTTTTAACTTCTTGCTTTGTATGAAGGTGGCCCAGTTAAGGGGCTATGTACACTTCTAAATAATCGGTTATTTATCATAAATATTATGTTAAGCAGTAGCACGATTTAATGGAAAGTTAATTTTCAGATACTGATGTTTTACTTTCCTGGTGTCTGCAGGGATTCTGGAATTGATTATATTTAGTTAGTAGGGGTATAGAACACATCCTACTGGATTGGCCAAGCAAAGTTTACTTGGAAGACTTTATAGCTGTATATTGGCTAATAAATTCAAAATCATATTCTTGGCCTAGTGGCCTTTTAGGAATATGGTTTCCATGGTACAGAACTGGAATCCCTTGTTATCCTTTCATTTGTCTAATGGCATTGGATCCTAACAGTGATTATGAAGTTCTGATCATTTTCGGGAGTTTATTCGCCAGGTTAAGAAATAACTGGTTGGCAAATTTATCTACTTATGCAATAGTGTTAACTTTACCAAAATTTACAGCATGTATTTTGATCATGCATCTTCCAGTATAAGAAAGTGGTCCAAAAACCATCCTGGTACTTGATCTGTGTTAGAAAGACTGTCTGTCTGTATTTTGTGGCCTGTGGTGTGTAGATGAAGATAGAGTTGACTATCAACATAATCCATAATATGTAGGCCTGAAAAGCAAATGAGATGCACGTTAGTAGAAGAAATTTTAGCCTGCCAAGGTAATCCATCAGAGACAGCTCTGGTAAGTATTTGATGTGGCTTCCACTTGAGTAATCGGCAGTGGCATACAGGTACTTTGTGTACCATTGTTTGTACATAGTCCTGATATTGAAGAATTTCACAGAAGTGAATTCCCATAATGTAGGATTATTCAAATGTTGCCTGCTCTTCTATTACTAGTCTACAGTATTGTGTATGCAACGCAGTTTGCTGTAATGAGCAGGTATGGCGAGCCCTCGGTTTCATATGAAGTTTAACCCTTTATATCATAACTAATGGCAAGCGTGTCTAGATCAATGACTAGTAATGACAGCACTACAACAATCAAGGCTACAAAAGAGTCTTCTGTGTCATAGCTCTTGTAAGCAGGCATTAAAGTAAGGTAAAGTGTATTATCTGTGGAGTTTACTGTTAGCCTCATATTCTGCTGTGCAAATGTTCAAGAAGTCTTACAAATTATTTACTTGGTAGCTTTGCATCTCCGGTACAATTCATCTTCCATGTAAAAGTGTTAATGTTTCCTATGAAATTATAAAAAATGTATTAAGCTTAAAATAATAGTTCAGATATTAATAGATTTAGCCTCAACATGTCAAGTACTGCACAGGTCATTAATCTGTCGTGATAAAAATCTTTAAGCAGTTTAACACACAAATATGGGGAAAACAGTTATTGTGCACTTGAGACTCCCTTCATGATGGGATTCTTACAGTTTTGACATATTAGACATTGTAGTGCAGGCTTATTTGATAATTGAATGCCTCCATTTTAATGTACACCTTGACTTCATTGCTCTTTCAGCTTGTCTGTATAAGCTGGTTAGGCATATTCTGCTTACTGGTATTTTCTTTTGGATCTTCAGTTTACACATTTTCTGCAAACTGTTACTTCACAAGTTGTGGGTATGCTTTCAGACTTCCTGTACTTGTGAAAATCAGATCAGTCATTCTAACAGCCTTATCAGTCATGTCTGTGACTTCACAATCATGTTGCCTCATCTGGTGCTGCTGTGCAGACATACTCAGAGCCTCTCTGGCCAATATATGTGAAGTATTTGTCATTTTCATAGTATGATAATGAAAGGATATAGGCATGCCAGTCAGTGCTAACATCCTCCCGCCATTCCCCTTCTTATTGTTTTATATTTTAACTTTTATACTTTCCCTTGGTCAGGCTTGTGGTTCCCTTACACTGTTTCTGTAATAATACAGGATTAAAAATTTGGACTTATTAAGATATGTCATATTTTTTGGTTATACACTCCATATATTTATGGCAAGACAGCTCTGAACTTTGGTGCACATCTGCTTTTATACCAGCATGCTTTCATGCTTCAGCAGATAGACAGTAAACTCTCAGTTAATCAGAACTCAAGCAATGGCACTCTCAAGCAACCAGCAAAAAAGTATCGAAGAAATACAGTACAATTTTCATGTGTTGTACTTTCTGTCCCCCCCACCCCCACAAAAGCATGCCTTATGTTTTTAGTTTTAGAGTTTTAAAAAGGAAGATAGGAATACATTTCCTCTCTCCCCAACCTGAGAACAAGTCAAACCAAACAAATAGTATAGAGTACAGTTTTAGTCGGGGCTGTTTTTAATAGTAACTGTCAAGCAACCAGAAACTACAGTTGTCCGGCATCTACCAATACCCATGGGTGCCGGTTAACTGAGCGTTTACTGTATAGTGCTTGAGGATGGCACTCAAAAGCTTTTGTATACCACCCAGATGTCTGATTCTTGGCAGGATACTTCCCATATAGCTTTATGTTACTGCAGTAGTGATTTATTCAAATATCTACTGTTGCAGTAAGTTTGATAATACAGTTTGATACTATTGGAAGTAAAAAAAAAAAAAAAGACTGAGTAAGATCAGATCCAGCACAGAGTACTGTCAGACACCTTGACAGAATGATGTAATCAGATTCCCACCACCTATTCAGACTCTATTAAGCCGACTTTGCAGTCAGTGTGATGGTCAGTGGGCTCTCTTTTAAGTCTTCACGTTTCTTATTGATGCTGTGTTTTTTGGTCTTGAATGGCTTTGATGAATTAAGATGGAGTCCACAAAAAGTTGATCTGAAGTAGTTAACTTCATTTGATCAGCAACCTGTGGGTTACGGATCCGACACGGATCCGAGCTGGCAGCATACCAAGCAAAAAGATCCGAGCTCCAAGCTCTTCCCTCTTACCCATACTACACTGCAACCTCCTTCTAATCCCCAGATTTCATTTGCAGCGGCTTTGCCAAGCACGGGATTCTTCGAGCTCCAGGCAAGTGTAGCATCTTTTACTACAAACTTCTCTTTTAGTCTAGTTTTTTTTGTGTGTATTTTAGTACCTTTCTTTGGGTGTCCATTCTCCCTAGCCTTTATCTCTCCCTTCACCTTTGGTAGTTGTCCATCGCTTAGTAGGCCCCTTTTCCCTTTGGTAGTTGTCCATCCCTTAGTAGGCCCCTTTTTCCTCTTTCAGGTGCATGTGTGTGTCTCTGTGTGCGTTTCTCTAGTATGGCTGAAAGTCATAAAGTGACTTTTTTCCAAGTGCTCTGAGTGTGGCCATAAGCTGTCGTCAGCGGATGGTCACACTCAGTACATGATTTGCTTGGGGGTTCCGCACATTTCTTCTGGCTGCCAGATATGTGTGGCCTTCAACCCCCCGAGCCTTACGGGATAGGAGGAACAAGCTGATTCTGGCGGGTCTTCTACCGATGGGATCAGCTTCTTCTCCTTCCCTCTCTGTAGCGACAGCTGCGGCTGTGGCTGCCCAGCCAGCCAGCCCTCTTCCCCTGTCTGGGACTCACCCTCCCACCTTGTCCCAGGGAGAATGAGAGGCCAAGAAGGATAGAAAAGAGAGAAGGGAGAGAGAGAGAGAAAGAGAGAAAGAGAGAGAGAAAGAGGCCACAAGCAGCAGGCCGAACTGGACCCCTCTGCCCCTCCCGCTAAAGTTGTCTCTTCTCCATTGAGAGTTTCCAAGCCATCCACCCCACAGCTCTGTCTGCCACATTTTTCCCTGGAGCCGGAGGAGACTGGACCAGCCTCGAGGTCATCATCGCATCGGCCCTGTCCGGCCGGCTTCCTTCAGGTCTACCCGCAGCATCTCTGAGGCAGATATGGACCAGATGATGTGTTGATTCTTGCAAACTCAGCTGCAGATGGGAGTGTTGCTGGGGGGAGTTCAGCTCCACTGTTCACCCTGATAGCTCCTTCTCCAATCCACCACCGGATTTCGGAGTCTTAGGATCTGAGGACCCCCAGAGCCAGGGGGTCGATGACGATGGTTATTACAAAATCAATGCCCGCCATGCCCTCAAGCTTATCAGATCCACTTTCAGATCCGAGCTCTTGGAGCCGAGAGCTGGGCATCGGATCCGGGGGGGTGAGTGTCTCTTCGGCTCCTTTGCGGTCGGAGCACACCATCCTCTTGGGTCCGACCACTTCGGCTCCGGCACCGATAACCTCGTCGGCTCCAAGGGTCCCGACCACCTGTCTTAGAGAGGCCGGTTCCCCTTTGACATTCGACGTGGTGGAGAGGGTTCTCTCTGGAGGATCGAGACCCCTCACTCTTTCCTCAGGGTCCGCCCCCGCTCCCTCGCAGCTCAGTTTGTCCTCCATCATCCAGTCCCCCCAGGGACAGCCTGTGTCATTGATGCCCCAGCCATTTCACCTGGAGGAACACGAATCCGTTGGTGAGCCCCCTCGGACGGTCTCCCCAAGGAGGTCCCTCACAAACGCCTGTGCAAAAGGAGGGACTTGGTCTCCCCTGAATCCCTCACCGAGGATACCAATTTGGAAGAAGGGGAGGGTTCCCCCAAATCACCCCCCGACGACATCTTCTTTGGAAACATTATGGAAATACTCCACCAAAGATGGGGGAGGGGGGTCCACCCAAAAACCCTCCAAAGGCGGGGGGGGGGGTCCGCCCAAAAACCCTCCTCGGACGAGTCGGTATTCCTGGAGGCGTTTGACACAGGCCCATGTACCTCTTGGGTGTCCCTCCCAGCTGACCCCCTGGTCGACCTGATGACCACCAGGGCATGGAAGGAGCCGGACACTGTAGAGCCAATACCCAGAAGTCCCAATAAGGTTCTTAGTCCCCCTGCAGACAGAGCTTCATGGAGCAAGGGTTCCCCAGTTGATGCCATGGTGGTGTCGGCAGCCACCAAAAAGGAGCTCTCCCAGAAAAGTTCTTCAGTCCACCCCCCTGACAAGGAGTCTCGGGCAATGGACCGTATTGGAAAGTGGACTTTTGCTTCAGCTACCTTCTCTATAAGGGAGCTGAATTACTTGGCCCATGTAATCAGACTGCAGCGGGACCTGGTCAAAGAGTATGCTAAGTCTCCCCCAGAGTCCATGTCGGCTGAGGATAAATGGAATTTCTCGGTTCGTATGACCACTCTCAAGTCAGTGTCTAATACTTCTATGCAGCTACTTTCCCATGCCATGGAGGGAGTCGCTAGAGCTAGCGGGTCCAGTATCGCCGTAAGGCATCATGCCTGGCTTCGACTTAGTGATTTCTCAGAACCCTTCATGGCGTCCTTTGTGAATGCACCCTTTGACGGGTTGACCCTCTTCGGGAAGACTGTCCGCGAGATGCTGGTCCAAAGTGAGAAAGATGGGAAAATGCTGTCAGCCATCGGAATCCGCTTCTCTAGCCCTCAAAGGTCCTTCTCCAGGAACTAGCGAGGGCAGAAGAAGATGTGGTTCCGGAAATCTCAGCAGGCCTGAAACGCTCAGGACGCCTTCTCCCCCAGAGGCAGAGGGGGACAAGGTGGACGCCGGCCCAGAGGCAGAGGGGGACCGAAGAACTTCGGGTCACAGGAACCCTTTTCCGACTGACCCGCGCAGCAGCCCTGAGGGGTTGCCCGACTGCTTCTCTCTGGAGGCAGTCAGGGGGCATTTTTCAAGGCATCTGGCTCAATGGGAGTCCATCACGACAGATTGCTGGGTGCTTCAGATAATATCTCGAGGCTATTCAATCCCCTTCATAAACAAGCCCCCTTACTCAAGGTGCCTTCCAGATGTCCCACCCACTCAAAGGGAGGCCGCGGCTTTTGAAAAAAAAATCTGTTAGAAAAAAGAGCCATCCAGCATGTGCCCCCAGACCAGTCCGGATCAGGCATCTACTCCAGGTTCTTTCTGGTGCCAAAAAAGACGGGGGACTTAAGGCCGATTCTCGACCTGTCAGCAATGGACGTTTTCATTGCCAAGGAGAAATTCTGGATGGTCACGCTCCAATCCATCCTGCCCCTCTTGCAGGAGGAGGACTGGATGTGCTCCATAGAACTCAAGGATGCGTACTACCATATTCTCATGGACAGACGGTCCAGGAGTTTTCTCCGCTTTCGGCTAGGGGCCAGTCATTACTAGTTCAGGGTTCTACCCTTCAGTCTCACCACAGCCCCCAGGGTGTTCACCAAGGTCATAGCAGTTGTAGCGGCCCACCTGAGGCTCCAGGGCATACAGGTCTTCCCGTACCTAGACTGGCTCCTCACCGCCCCCACCAGGCATCTACTTTCTTTAGCCAGGGATTTCTTCCTCCGGATGTTACCCCGGTTGGGGATAACCATAAATATCAAGAAGTCTTTCCTCCAGCCTGGTCAAGTGTTAGACTTCATAGGGGCCAGGATAGATACCCTCCAGGCCAGGGCCTTCCTAAAGTCAGACAGACTTCACAGCATGATTCTGCATGTGCTAGCCCTCTTTCAGTCCCCTGCTCCCCCAGCAGAATGAGTCCTGAGAGCTTTGGGGTCCATGGCGGCAGCAATCAATCTGATTCATTACACTCGTCTGCACATGAGGGTTCTACAGTGGACGTCGCAAGCCCAGTGGTCTATTCTACACCACCCTCTAGACTTCCCAATTCCCCTCAGCAGGGTTTGCAGGAACTTCCTCATATGGTGGCTTCAATCCCGAGCCCTTCAGGAAGGACGACCCTTTGTTATGTCACCACCCCAGGCCACAGTGACCACGGATGCCTCCCGCCTAGGGTGGGGGGCATTGTGCGGGCAGGACTGTCCAAGGCATGTGGACTCAGACCGAGACCGTACTGCCTATAAATGTCCTGGAGATGAGGGCGGTCCTTTTAGCATTGCAGGCCCTTCATGCCTCTCTTCCTCCGGGGACTATTGCTATCCAGTCAGACAATATGTCAGTGGTCTGGTATATCAACAAACAGGAGGGAACCAGGTCTTACCCCCTGTGCCGAGAAGCCATGAGAGTTTGGGAATGGGCAATCTCCACCAACCATTTCCTGTTAGCAACGCACATTCTGGGTCGGTCCAACATACTGGCGGACAAATTGAGCAGAACTATCCTCTCCTTATGAGTGATCCTTGTGTAGCAGAACAAATCCTCCTCAAGTGGGGTCAGCCTTGCTGCGATCTCTTCGCATCACCTTCCAGCATGAAGTGCAGCGTGGTTTTCACTCTAATTCCTCCTTTGGGGGAAGCCCCCAGAGATGCTCTAGTCCATGCTTGGCCACCCAGTCTTCTTTATGCGTATCCTCCACTTCCGCTTATGACAACATTTTTGCAGAAAGCTTGCCAGTTGGGGAGCAAGATTATCCTCATAGCCCCATTCTG